>NC_057810.1:578557527-578566924 GCF_018294505.1 Triticum aestivum | reverse complement strand
TGTGGGCCTCGCCCACGTGGCGGCTGGCAAGCGGGCGGCTGCGGCGGCGGACGCTGTCCGGCCGGGGCGGACACGTCCGTCGGTGGAGATCTCAGTTTTTTTTAAAACTAGGGTTTCGGACGGGGGAAGAAGAGATCCGAATGGAGGGGGTATAAATAGGCATAAGTGGAGCTAGGAGAGTCCAAATGAGGTGCGGTTTTCGCCCACACGATCGTGATCGAACGCTCTAGGACATGGAGCAGAGTTTGGTGGGTTTTGGGCCAAATTTGGGGGGGGTGTTGGGCTGCAACACACACCGTTGGAGTATCAAACGAAGTCCAAATGATACGAAACTTGACAGGCGGTCTACCGGTAGTAAACCAAGGCCGCTTGACAAGTCTCGGTCCAATCTGGAAATGTTTAATCCCCACACAAGAAAGAAAGCTAGAAATGGCCACTGGAGGAGAACGAAGCGCCGGAATGCAAAACGGACAACGGGAAAAAAGCTCAAATGCATGAGATGAACATGTATGCAAATGCAATGCACGAGATGACATGGTATGAGATGCATGAAAACGAAAACAACACACGGAGACAAAGACCCGAAACCGAGAAATAAATATAACTTGACACCGGAAACGGCAAGAGTTGGAGTACAACTGGGGAAAGTTACATCTGGGGCGTTACAACACTCCACCACTACGAAAAGATCTCGTCCCGAGATCTAGGACTGAAAGAACTCCGGGTACTCAGAACGGAGGTGATCCTCGCATTCCCAGGTAGCTTCACGGTCGGAATGGTGAGACCACTTAACTTTGAGGAATTTGATTGACTTGTTGCGAGTCTTGCGTTCAGTCTCTTCAAGAATAGCAACTGGGTGCTCACGATAGGAGAGATCTTCTTGGAGCTCAATGTCCTCGAAGTTGACGGTGCGGTCAAGAGTCTTGAAGAACTTTCGAAGCTGAGAGACATGGAACACATCATGAACATTTGCAAAGTTTGAAGGAAGCTCAAGTTGATAGGCGAGGTCGCCTCTCTTGCTGATAATCTTGAAAGGTCCCACGTATCTAGGGGCAAGCTTCCCTTTGATACCGAAGCGACGAGTACCTTTCATAGGAGAGACGCGGAGGTAAACATGATCTCCGATCTCAAAAACCATATCACGGTGCTTACTATCATAGTAGCTCTTCTGGCAGGATTGAGCTGCTTTGAGGTTATCACGAATGACTTTGCACATATCTTCTGCTTCTGTGATTAAGTCATTACCCAGCAGCTGACGTTCACCGGTTTCAGACCAGTTGAGAGGGGTACGACACTTCCTGCCATATAGAATTTCAAAGGGGGCCTTGCCCGAACTTGCTTGAAAGCTGTTGTTGTATGAGAATTCAGCATAAGGAAGACAGTCCTCCCACTTCATGCCGAAAGAAATCACACAAGCCCTGAGCATGTCTTCGAGAATCTGGTTGACACGCTCGACTTGACCGCTCGTTTGAGGATGGAAAGCTGTGCTGAAGCGGATGTTGGTGCCCATGGCCTTCTGAAAAGAATCCCAAAACTTGGAGGTAAAGATGCTACCACGGTCTGAAGATATCACTTGAGGAATACCGTGCAGAGAGACAATGCGAGAGGTATAGAGTTCCGCCAATTGAGCTGCAGTGATTGACTCTTTGATAGGCAGAAAGTGAGCCACTTTGGTGAGCTTGTCGATGACGACGAATATAGCATCATTGCCACGCTTGGACTTTGGAAACCCAGTCACGAAGTCCATTTCAATGTGGTCAAACTTCCATTCTGGAATGGCAAGAGGTTGGAGGAGAGCTGCTGGCCTTTGGTGTTCTGCCTTCACTCTTCTGCAGACATCACACTCGTTCACGAATTGAGCGATCTCGCGCTTCATTCGAGTCCACCAATAAGTTTGCTTGAGATCCTGATACATCTTCGTACTACCAGGGTGGATGGAGAGGAGAGAGTTGTGAGCCTCGTTCATGATCACCTTACGAAGTTCACCTTTGGGCACAACAATTCGATCCTCGAAGAAGAGAGCGTCCTTGTCATCAAGTCGGTAGCACTTGTACTTGGACTGACTCTTTGCAATACCAATCTTCACCTTCTTCACCATAGCATCAAGAAGTTGGGCTTGGCGAATCTGGTCTTCCAAGGTAGGAGAAACTTGAAGGTTGGCGAGGAAACCTTGAGGAACAACTTGCAGATTAAGCTTGCGGAAAGCTTCACAAAGCTCGGGTTGATAAGGCTTGAGAATCAGACTGTTGCAATATGCTTTTCTGCTCAAAGCGTCAGCAATCACATTAGCCTTGCCTGGAGTATACTCGATACTTGGATTGTACTCTTGAATCATTTCGACCCATCGAGTCTGCCTGAGGTTGAGATTAGGCTGAGTGAAGATGTACTTGAGACTCTTGTGATCAGTGAAAATATCCACTTTCCTTCCCAATAGAAGATGTCTCCAAGTCAACAAAGCGTGCACAACTGCCGCCAACTCGAGATCATGAGTGGGGTAGTTCTTCTCATTAGGTTTCAACTGGCGAGAGGTATAAGCAACAACTTTCTTCTCTTTCATCAGTACAGCACCGAGACCTTGGAGAGAGGCATCACAAAAGACCTCGTACGGCTTGGTTTCATCAGGCGGAGTCAGAACTGGAGCAGTGATCAATTTCTCTTTCAAAGAGTTGAAAGCAATATCACACTCCGGAGACCAAACGTACTTGACGTGCTTCTGAAGAAGATTTGAGAGAGGCTTGGCGATCTTAGAAAAGTTTTCAACGAATCTTCTGCAATAGCTTGCGAGACCGAGGGAACTGTGGAGTTGCTTCACGTTCTGAGGAGGTTCCCAATTCACAATTGCAGACACCTTCTCAGGATTCACGGAAATGCCCTTGGCAGAGATGATATGACCAAGATAAAGAACCTCATCGAGCCAAAATTCACACTTGGAGAACTTGGCGTAGAACTGATGTTCTCTGAGCTTGTCAAGAACCAAACGCAAGTGCTTGGCATGATCTTTCTTGTTCTTCGAGAAAACCAGAATGTCGTCGAGATAGACCAAAACGAATTCATTGGTGTAGGGGTTGAAGATGAAGTTCATCATGCGAGAGAACGTCGGAGGAGCGTTGGCGAGGCCAAAAGACATGACGGTGTATTCATATGAACCAAAACTTGTTCTGAACGCCGTCTTGGGAATATCTTGCTCACGAATACGAATCTGATGATAACCCATACGGAGATCAAGCTTGGAGAATACTTGAGCACCCTTGAGTTGTTCGAACAGCTCAATGATGTTGGGAAGTGGGTATTTGTTCTTGATGGTCTTCTTGTTTACTGGACAGTAATCAACACAAAGTCGACTCGATCCATCCTTCTTCACAAAAAGAACACCACAACCCCACGGAGAAGTACTAGGCCGAATGAGACCCAATCTTTCTTGCTCATCGAGTTGTTTCTTCAACTCCTTCAACTCTTCGGGGCCGAGCTTGTAAGGACGTTTGCACACAGGTTCCGTACGGGGCTCAAGTTCAATAACAAATTCAACTGGCCGGTGCGGAGGCATTCCTGGGAGCTCTTCTGGAAAGACGTCTTGATACTCACAAACAACCAGAATCTGCGAAATAGCATCCAATTCACCCTTCTCATTGAGAGAAAACAACCGGATGGAATTATCCCGAGCGGCAAAGACAATGACATCCTCAGACGAATGAGTCAGTTGAATCTGCCTGGCTGCACAATCAAGCTGAGCTTTATGCTTAGAGAGCCAGTCCATCCCGAGAATAAGATCGATATCCGAGTTACCAAGAACCATAGGAGAAGCAAGAAACTTGAAATCGCCCATCGTGATAGCGACATCTGGCACCTCCAGACTTGCGCTCAAACGTTTGCCAGGAGAAATGATATCCATATGTTTACCCAAATGAGAAGAAACGAACTCATGCTTGGTAAAAAATGGCTTTGACATGAAACAATGCGATGCACCCGTGTCAAAAAGAACTTTTGCAGGAATATCATTAATAGGAAGGTTACCCATAATGACATCTGAAGAATCCTCAGCCTGAGCTGCATTCAGCATATTGACCTTGGCGTGCTTGGGATTATGCTTGACCACAGCTGTACTTGCCGATCTGACAGGAGGAGGAGGAGGAAGACGCCTCTGGTTGGTACACTTGTTGGCATAGTGACCCTTCTGTTGGCACTTGTTGCACGTGACCTCTGAAAGCGGACGGTGATATGGAGCACTCGATCTTGGCGCTTGAGACGAAGACTTGTTCTGAAAGCCTGGGTTGGGTGGGTGGGAGAAACCACTGCCACCTTTGCTCTTCTGCTGATACGGCTGACGGAACGGAGGAGGAGGAAGCCAATACTTCTGCTGCTTGACCACTTGAGTAGAGGAAGAAGGAGTAACATCTCTGGCACGCTTCCTGGAAGTATCACATCTCATCTAAGCAGCCTCTTGCTTCAGTGCCATGTTGTAGAACTCATCGTATCTCAACGGCTCAAAGAGGACAAGAGCGAGCTGAATTTCCTCACGAAGACCACCCCTGAACTGATAGATCATGCTCTTCTCATCAGGAACATCCTGCTTGGCAAAACGGGCGAGCTTCTGGAACAACTTGTTGTAGTCATAGACAGACAAAGAGCCTTGCTTCAGAATGCGGAATTCCTGACGCTTACTCTCAACCACACTTTATGGGATGTGATGAGCGCGGAAATCTTGATGGAAATCGTTCCAAGTGATAACACGTCCACCTCTGGAATCGTTGTACTGCTGGAACCACTCTGCAGCCTGATCTTTGAGCTAGAAAGAAGCGAACTTGACGAAATCTTCAGGCCTGACGTTGCTGCATTCAAAATGCTTGCCCAGATCCACTAGCCAATCGTCAGCATCGGTAGCCTCAACACAACCGCTGAACGACTTTGGGCCATTAGCAAGGAACTGGTTCAGAGTAGCAAAGTGGTGCTGATTATGGCCTTGATTCCCTTGACTGCCTTGATTGCGCTCTTGAAGGATTTGCATGATCAACTGTGTGTTTGCATTAGTAGCGGCCATCACAGCTTGCCATGCTTCCGGAGGAGGCGGAGGTGGAGGCGGATTAGGATTCGGAGTCGTGCGCGTTGGAGGAGCCATCCTGAAGAGGTTGACCACCATTAGCACATAGATAGACAACAATATAGAAGCTGAATCCAACGGAATGAAGATTGCAACATATAGTCTTCACATCCGAACAAAATGAACGAATGCATTCCTCTTCAAATGGTCACATATCCATAAATTGAGAAGCCACGAAGAATTAAGGAAGAGAAAATAATTCAACAAGGTACGGATCAAGAACGAATAATCGGTAAGAAATCCCAATCTCAAACCAATATCCGTGGAAGAAGAACTAGAGCTACTAGAATTCCCACCTATGAAATTCCCGAACCTTTCCGGTTATGCAATCAGGTGTTGGGGATACAGGGGAAGCACAATATCTCACCCAAACTAGCAAATCCTACATCCAGCTGTATCCATCCTTCAACACATAACCAGGAAAACTTCGGAAACCATCTACCTCAACCTTCGAAAAGCATCCGTTATACAAGTTATGGCGATACTCCCGAACTCCCGCCCCAGTACTGGGTGGCGTCGAGGTTATCTCACCAACGAACTGCATAAAAGAGATTTTCGATGTTGGCGAACATATCTCAAGTATACCAGAATTGCAACGATAAAATTGTGACGACAACACCTCGGAGCTCAACTCCCCGGGACACTGCCACAACCCCTAAAGACAGGAGGCACCAAGAACAATGTTCTCGTCACAAAACCATCGGAACAAAACCAAGATACTCGCGTGATCCTAAAAAAAATTTAGTGAAATTTGAGAAGAGAAGAGTCAAAACTCTACGTCAGGATGCCTTACCAGAGCGATGAGGAGACTGGGAAGTAAAAAGAATTCCTAAGCTCTCCGATATATAATTCCTAAGGACTCAAAACATTTTTCTAGACACAACTCGGCTGCTAAAACGATCAAGCAATGGGGCTCCTAAGGTCGGGGAAGGCTCTGATTACCAACTTGTAACGCCCTCGATGCGGCTATAGCTCCCACGTGTCGAGGCACGACTTAGAGGCATAACCGCATTGAAAGCAATGTCGCAAGTCAGGCAATTATTACAACATCCCATGTAATATATAATAAAAGGGGGAGATAACATAGTTGGCTTACACTCGCCACGTCACATCAGAGTACATAAATAACATCCATCATACAAATCACTCATGGCCCGACTACGGCGCCAAAATAGAAAAGACCCCCAACATGCGACAAGGTCCTGAATCGATAACCCCAACTAGGCACCACTACTGATCATCCGGAAAAGATACGTAGTAACGCTGAGAGTCCTCGTCGAACTCCCACTTGAGATCGTACTCGTCACCTGGAGCGGAATCACCTGGACCTGCATCTGGAGTTGTAGTATCTGTGAGCCACAGGGACTCAGCAATCTCACACCCACGCGATCAAAACTATTTAAGCTCATGGGAATGGATAAGGCAAATATATGTGGAGCTGCAGCAAGCGACTAGCATATGTGGTGGCTAACTTATACGCAAAAGAGAGCGAGAAGAGAAGGCGAAGCACGAGCGAGAAGCTAAAGGAACATCCTGCGCAAGCATAACTCCAACACCGTGTCCACTTCCCGGACTCCGCCGAGAAGGGGCCATCACGGTAACACACACGGTTGATTCATTTTAATTAAGTTTAGTTCAAGTCATCTACAACCGGACGTTAACAAATTCCCATCCGCCCATAACCGCGGGCACGGCTTTCGAAAGATCAATCCCTGCAGGGGGGTCCCAACTTAGCCCATAACAAGCTCTCACGGTCAACGAAGGAATAGACCTCCACCCAAGACACACCGATCAGACTCGGTATCTCGGTACAACAAGATGATTCGACAGGTTAAAACGAGTCCAGCAACACCGCCCGAATGTGCCGACAAATCCCGATAGGAGCTGCACATATCTCTTTCTCAGGGCACGCTCGGATAGGTCAAGCTACGAGTAAAACCAAACCTCAAGTTTCCCCGAGGTGGCCCCGCAGGCTGCCTGGTTCGGACCAACACTCAGAGGAGCACTGGCCCGGGGGGGTTAAAATAAGATGACCCTCGGGCTCCGGAAACCCAAGGGAAAAAGAGGCTAGGTGGCAAATGGTAAAACCAATGTTGGGCATTGCTGGAAAAGCTTTAATCAAGGCGAACTATCAAGGGGTTCCCATTATAGCCCAACCGCGTAAGGGACGCACAATCCGGGAACATAACACCGATATGACGGAAACTAGGGCGGCAAGAGTGGAACAAAACACTAGGCGAGAGGCCGAGCCTTCCACCCTTTACCAAGTATATAGATGCATTAAGATAACATAGCAATATAATGATATCCCAACAAGTAAATAATTGTTCCAACAAGGAACGGCTCCAACCTTCACCTGCAGCTAACAACGCTATAAGAAGGGCTGAGCAAAGCGGTAACATAGCCAATCAACGGTTTGCTAGGACAATGGTGGGTTAGAGGTTCAATCATGCAATTGGGAGGCTGACAAGCAAATGGTAGGCATCGAAGCAGTGGCAAGCAAAAGAGCGAGCAAACTAGCATAGCAAAGATAGTAGTGATTTCGAGGGTATGATCATCTTGCCTGCACAGTTGTCAGAGTTGACTGGATCCTCATAAGCAAACTCAACGGGCTCCTCGGTAGCGAACTCGTCTCCCGGCTCTACCCAACGACAAACAAGCAACAAGGATACAATCAACCACGGGCAAGACCAAGCAATATGATGAAATGACGATATGCTATGCGGGATGCGATGCGGGATGCAAAATGCAAGATATGACAGGAAATGCATGAACCTGGCATCAACTTGGAAAACCAAGTGTGCCACTGGATAGAGGGGATGAAATCGCTTGAAAACGATATAAAGATCATAGGAATCGGAGCTACGGTTTAGAAATGGCAAGCGTTTTAAGATATGACACCGGTATGCGATTTGCAGCAAGTAGGCATCTAAATGCAACGAAATGAACATGCTACAGCCACCAAACATGAAAAAAAAATACATGGCAGTGATGTACACAAGATGGTTGACAAAACACTAGCACTGAGCCATAGGCAAATTCATCCATTAAGAGGTTCAAACAAGCATGGCTAAAACGCAAATGCAAAACAGATTTCAGACTTAGTGAAATTAACACTAGTCTGAAATTTCAGATCACGATGCTCTCTTCGGAGCAGCAAAACAACATGATAGAAAACCTGATCATGACAAGAAAGAACATGGCATGTAGCTACTCAACAAGCTTAATAAAACACCCAAAGTGACCTGGGGCCAAAAGGGTTCACAAAATACTCTACCGAGCTCACGAACATAGCTCGAACACAATCAGTTTTCAGACTTAGTGAAAACTGAGACACGCTGAAATATAACTCACGAAGGCATGTAAACGAGCTCGATGCACTCACTACGGTTCAAGTCATGGCAAGGAAAGCATATAACCAGCAAGAAGGCACAAAGGGCTAGCTACAAATGGCAAGAACAAAGGCATAGCATGCATGGAACACTAACGGTAGCATCGGCAAAATCGCAAACAAGTTGACGATCTGCCCAGATTAACAACGAAGCAAACGTTGAGCTCGATTAAGTCAACCTAGAGCACTCCACATATGCAAACAAAGACATGGATGGATAGAGCATAACTTAAATATCAAAACTCCCTTACTGATCATCCTCAAAAGAGGCACGGATCACTAGGAAACAAGCTGGACATATAGCATCATGAACTAAAATATCCCAGACTTAGTGAAAATCACTAAGTCCCTGAAATCTGCAATCTCAGGTACCTCTCTTCGCAAGCTTGCACAAGACAACACACACATCCTAAAAATGCATGGGTGGCACCTCTGGAAAGAAGACAAAATGCTTCACAATTCATCCCAAAGGGGCACAGGCATATCATGCACGAATTAAACATGACAAAAATGACAAAAGTGCATGATGAACTAACGGATCTGCAATTTAACTCACGAAGCCTCCTTCTAACAGCATTTTGGGTATTGAGATGACCTCAAATGCAAATGATGCAATGGAATGAAATGATGTACATGTCGAGGCGAAGATTTTGATATATATACGCCCAAAACGGAGCTACGGTTGCAGAGATACAAGCAGTCAAAGTTAGCACGAAAATTAGGGTTTCGGGGGAGAGAAGTCAACCGAAAACTCAGATCCAAATCGGGATCTCGCGGGTACTGTTCACCGGCGCATTTCCCGAGGATGACCAGCGCCGGAGCTCGTCGGTGCCGGCCGGAGTGGGGGAAGAGGAGGCCGGGGTGAGGGAGAGGAGGCCGGGCGGCGCCGGAGGAGGAGGCGGCAACCGCGG
>NC_057810.1:578317662-578556750 GCF_018294505.1 Triticum aestivum | reverse complement strand
GCTGGCGAGCGGGCGGCTGCGGCGGCGGACGCTGTCCGGCCGGGGCGGACACGTCCGTCGGTGGAGATCTCAGTTTTTTTTAAAACTAGGGTTTCGGACGGGGAAAGAAGAGATCCGAATGGAGGGGGTATAAATAGGCATAAGTGGAGCTAGGAGAGTCCAAATGAGGTGCGGTTTTCGCCCACACGATCGTGATCGAACGCTCTAGGACATGGAGCAGAGTTTTGTGGGTTTTGGGCCAAATTTGGGGTTGTGTTGGGCTGCAACACACACGAGGCCTTTTCGGTCCCTCGGTTAACCGTTGGAGTATCAAACGAAGTCCAAATGATATGAAACTTGACAGGCGGTCTACCGGTAGTAAACCAAGGCCGCTTGACAAGTCTCGGTCCAATCCGGAAATGTTTAATCCCCACACAAGAAAGAAAGCTAGAAATGGCCACCGGAGGAGAACGAAGCGCCGGAATGCAAAACGGACAACGGGGAAAAAGCTCGAATGCATGAGATGAACATGTATGCAAATGCAATGCACGAGATGACATGGTATGAGATGCATGAAAACGAAAACAACACACGGAGACAAAGACCCGAAACCGAGAAATAAATATAACTGGACACCGGAAACGACAAGAGTTGGAGTACAACTGGGGAAAGTTACATCTGGGGCGTTACAAGGTGGGCTGGGCCGGCCAGCTGGCTGGGCCAGAGGCGCCAGGTAAAAGGCCCAGGTAAGGTTCTCCCTTTTATTTATTTCTGTTTTCTAATTTCTGACATTTGTTTTGATTTAAATAAAATATTAAATCATTTTATATCCTTATGCCAATTTTTGCACGAGCTAGATATATTATTCCAGAGCTCCCCAACAGGTGGCATAATTTTTGGACATATATTAATATATATAACTAATATATTTCCAATGCAAATATTTATGCATTAATTCCAAATGCCCAAAATAAATACCTATGAGCTCTTAAAAATATTGGTTTGGTTTTTATCTCTGTCCAATATTTTCAGAGAGCAACATGAGCATTTTCTTGGACCCTTTTGGAGAAATTTTTATTTGGGTCATTTTCAAAAATGATTCTGAGGGTTTCACAAATCCCCATTTCAAATTAAATGGAATTTTAAACATGATGCACACACTCTGATGCATGACTAGCTAGGGTGTGACAACTCACCCCCACTCAAAAGAATCTCGTCCCGAGATTTGGGTTCCTCCGGGAAGAAGGCGGGATACTCGAGTCGAAGACGATCCTCCCTTTCCCAAGTTGCTTCATCCTCAGAATGGTGCGACCATTGAACTTTGAGAAACTTGATATTATGACGTCGGGTGGTACGTTCGGTTTGATCGAGAATACGAATGGGGTACTCTCGATATGTAAGATTATCTTGGAGATCAAGCGTTTCGTGGTCCACTCCACGGATAGGGTCCGAGAAGCAACGCCCGAGTTGAGAAACGTGGAAGACATCGTGGACTCTGGAGAGGTGCGGAGGTAGTTCCAACTGGTAGGCAACCTCTCCTCGTTTGGCAAGAATGCGAAAAGGTCCAATGTAACGAGGAGCCAATTTGCCTTTGATACCGAAACGATGGGTTGCCTTCAGAGGGGTGACCCGAAGATAAGCCTTCTCGTCAACCTCGAAAGTCATAGCCTTATGTTTTCGGTCATATTGACTCTTTTGACGAGATTGGGCTGTTTTCAACTTTTCACGAACGATGCGAACTTGTTCTTCTGCTTCCTAAATCATATCCGGGCCAAAGAATTGTCTTTCCCCGGTTTCTGACTAGTTAAGGGGTGTTCGACACCGTCGTCCATAGAGAACTTCAAAAGGGGCTTTACCCAAGCTAGATTGATAGCTGTTGTTGTAAGCGAATTCGGCAAATGGAAGGCACTTCTCCCAGTCCATTCCGAATGAGATAACAGAGGCTCGAAGCATGTCTTCTAGAATCTGGTTGACGCATTCCACTTGACCACTCGACTGAGGGTGGAAGGCGGTGCTAAAGGAGAGACGGGTTCCCATAGCATTTTGGAAACTTTCCCAAAATCGAGAGGTGAAAAGACTTCCTCGATCCGAGTTGACTTCCAAAGGAACACCATGGAGGGACACTATTCGGGAGATGTATAAGTCTGCCAGCTGGCTAGCGGTTATACTCTCACGAACAGGTAAGAAATGGGCTACTTTGGAAAGACGATCGACCACGACGAAAATAGCATTATTCCCTCTCTTGGTCCTGGGAAAACCGGTAATGAAATCCATACCAATTTTATCCCATTTCCTTTCAGGAATAGCTAAGGGTTGAAGGGTGCCAGCAGGCCGTTGGTGCTCTGCTTTTACACGACGACAGACGTCGCAATTTGCAATATACTGAGCAATTTCTCTCTTCATCCTAGTCCACCAGAGCCTCTGGCATAGGTCCTGATACATCTTAGTACTACCGGGATGAATGGAGAGAGGTGATTCATGAGCTTCCTTAAGGATCAATCGCCTCAGGTTTCGCACTTTGGGAACCACTAGTCGATTCCCGAAGTATACGACCCCTTGATCATTAATGGAGAAACAATTCGCAACTCCTTTCTGGATGTTTCTCTTGATGCAGGAAATTCCCGGATCTACCTTCTGTGCTTTGATAATCTGATCCGTAAGGGTAGGTTTTGCCACCAAGGTGGAAAGAAAACCTTGAGGAACAATGTGAAGGTTAAGCTTCCGAAATTCCTCATGGAGAAGCGGTTGACTTTGTTGTAACATCAGGTTGTTACAATAAGATTTACGACTTAGCGCATCAGCCATGACGTTGGCTTTCCCTGGGGTGTAGGTTATTCCTAAGTCGAAGTCTGTGATCAACTCGACCCAACGTCTTTGCCTGAGATTCAGATCCGGTTGGGTGAAAATGTACTTCATACTTTGGTGATCAGTGAATATTTCGCAACGGTTACCGAGGAGGTAATGTCGCCAGGTCTTAAGTGCATAGACTACGGCTGCAAGCTCTAGATCATGAGTAGGATAATTCTCCTCATGTGGGTGCAATTGCCGTGAAGCGTAGGCAATTACGTGTCGATCTTGCATGAGAATGCAACCTAGTCCTTGTCGCGAGGCGTCGCAGTAGATAACAAAGTCCTTGGAGAAGTCTGGCGGTACCAGTACGGGAGCAGAGGTCAGGCGTCTTTTCAGTTCCTGAAAGCTGTGCTCACATTGTCGAGTCCATTCGAACTTCTTATCTTTCTTGAGGAGTTCGGTTAGAGGTTTGGCAACTTTGGAGAAGTTCTTGACAAAGCGACGACAATAGCTCGCTAAGCCCAGAAAACTCCGAACTTGCTTGACCGATTCAGGTGGAGTCCAATTAAGGACGGCTTGAACTCGCTCAGGGTTAACAACAATACCTTTACCAGATATTACATGACCCAGATAGGTCACTTCTGACAACCAGAATTCACATTTAGAAAATTTGGCATAAAGGCAATGCTCTCGAAGTTTCTTCAACACTAGCCTTAAATGTTCGGCATGTTCTTCCTCGTTCTTGGACTAGATGAGTATATCATCGAGATAAACTACGACGAATTTATCCAAATACTCCATGAAGATTGAGTTCATTAACCGAGAAAAGGTGGATGGAGCGTTGGTTAAACCGAAGGACATGACGGTGTACTCGTATTGGCCATAACGAGTAACAAAGGCCGTTTTAGGAATGTCCCCGTTTCTGATTTTGATTTGATGGTAGCCCAACCTCAAATCCATCTTGGAGAAGACTGAGGATCCAGCGAGCTGATCATACAGGTCGTTGATCCTGGGAAGTGGATATTTGTTCTTGATTGTGACCAAATTGACAGGTCGGTAATCTACAACCATCCGGTCCGTACCATCCTTCTTCTTGACGAATAGGACGGGGCAAGCCCACGGAGATGAACTAGGGCGGATGAAACCCTTTTTCAAGGACTCATCGAGTTGTTTCTTAAGCTCGGCTAGTTCTAGGGGTGCCATCTTATAGGGTCTTCTAGCAATCGGAACGGTTCCTGGAATGAGGTCTATTACGAACTCAACATCCCTGTCGGGTGGAACACCTGGCAATTCTTCTGGGAAGACATCCGGAAAGTCACGGACTACCGGAATGTCCTCAAGGTCTGGAAAAGGGCTGGCGTTAAGAGAATATAATTGTCGCTTGGCTATTCGGGTGAAGACATTGACTATCTTGCCCGAAGGGTGAGTGAGTTGAACAGTCCTAGAGAAGCAATCAATTTTGGCATGATGAGCTGACATCCAGTCCATACCCAAAATGATATTAATATCTGAAAATTTAAGGGCTATCAACGATGCAAGGAAAACAAGTCTGTCGACTTGGATTTCATTTCCATAACTTACCCTAGAGGTCTGCCATCTAGAACCAGGAGTAGAAATTTCCATAGTGGATGGCATGTCACAGAATGCGGTGTTATGCAAACGGGCATAGTTCTCGGATATAAATGAATGAGAGGCTCCTGTATCGAAAAGAACAGATGCCGGGTGGCAATTAACAAGGAGCGTACCGAGAACGACGTTGGGATCCTCTTGAGCTTCTTCGGCAGAGATACAGTTGACATGGCCACGTGAAGCGGTGACCGGCTTGGCGTGGAATACTTTCCCTGTCGGCTTGCCACGGCCAACAGCTTTAGCAGATTGGTTGGGGTTGGTCTGGGGACACTCACGCATATAGTGGCCAGATTCCCCACACTTGAAACAAGTCACGGAACTGGTACGTGGAGGAGCATTGTTGGTTGGACCCCCATAGGGCTTGGCCAGTGCAGACTGTTGAACAGGGCGAGGCGCCTGGAAAGATGGCCTCGGTGTGAACCTGGGTGGCAGGGCGGTGTTGGGCACCCACACGCGGCGCTTCTGAGGACCAGCACCGGACGAGGAACCCATGTCACGGCCATGCTTGCGTGTTGCGTCATAGTCAGTCTGACCAGTTTCAGCACTGATGGCTTTGTTGACAAGTTTCTGAAAAGATGTGCACTCATGCAGTCGGAGGTCACGGCGAAGCTCAGGACTAAGTCCCTTACGGAACCTTGCTTGCTTCTTGGCATCAGTAGACACTTCCTCAGTTGCATATCATGCGAGATTACCAAACTCCCTGCTATAAGCATCCACAGAAAGTCGGCCTTGGGTGAAACTGCAAAATTCCTCACGTTTACGGTCCATGAGACCCTCCGGAATGTGGTGTTCACGGAAAGCCCCACTGAATTCAGCCCAAGTAGTGACATGGCCCGCTGGGCGCATAGCTCCATAATTCTCCCACCATAGACTGGCGGGGCCTTCAAGATTATATGCAGCCAAGGTGACCTTGTCAGCCTCCGCTACCAGCGCGGAACGCAGTTTGTGAGAGATACTGCGAAGCCAGTCATCAGCGTCGAGAGGCTCGACGGAGTGGTGGAACGTGGGTGGATGTAATTTGATAAAATCACTGAGTGACACCACGTTAGTCCTCTGATGGTGTGCTGTGTTCTGTTCAATACGCTCCAACAAACGGTTGGTCTCCCACTTGTTTCTCTCAGCTTCCATCATAACCTCGACTAGGGAAGGAGGATGAGGCAGATTTGCATCCCTGACTTCACTGCCTTCAGCCTGCTCTTGAGGAGCAGGGTTAGTGCGCGTGTTGACCATCCTAGGTAAACAAGACAATGATTTAGTCAGGATGATAAAATTCCAACATAGGATACAAAATGTAAGGAATAACTCAGAATGCAAGATGATCATCCGTATGACATGGTAGATACAGTAACTGCTTCTTTTATTCCATCGTCATACACACCATACAGGGTTTAGTACAAGACCAAACAAAGTACTATTACGGTGAAAAGAGGATTACATCTCATCGGAGGCATCCCAAGCTCCTATACATTATTTTTCTACACCTCCGGAAAGAGTACAAACTAGGTCATATCCCACGAGTCACGCAGGACGATAGACGACACAGCTAGTGCGAACTAGTGATACTACCACTAACTCAGACCGATCCGTAGTAGTCCTCGTAGAAGTCACCTCCATAGCCTGGAAGCTCAACATGATCATCCGGAAACAGACGATCTCGCGGAGCTTGTGGACCATAGGGGCTAGGATGAGGTCTTGGACCAACAGACGGTGGCCTGCGGGGACCGCGAGGTGGGGTGATGCCTCCTACATCACGCCTACCCATCACGTCTGGCAGATCAGATCTCACAGGATAGAGATCGCGCATATCCGAATATCCAGCTTGCACCGCCGGTGCAAACCGAGTCAAAGTGGCCCAGTGGTCAGCACGGGTATTGAAGAGCTCTAACCTCAAGGCCCGATTTTCACGGTCCTTATCCTCGAGCATCTCAGCAGTGGTGCGTGTCCGTGAATCCTCCTGGGTGGGGTCAGCATAGATAGCCTGGAGATACCCTTGTGCTCCCGGAAGTGATCCTGGCATATACCAGAAATCAGAGTCCCGAAATAGACCAGACCTGACTCGCATGATGGTCATCATAGAGTAGGCGGCATCCTGCACAGCCATCTCAATAGTAACCCCGAGTCCATAGGAGCAGTGAAGGGGCTCGGTGGATCCAGGATAAGATGGAAATATCCTGACAGTGCAGAGATACTGGCTTTGATTAAAGTCTCGGAATTGCTCTTCGACCGTGTACTCAGGATACCAGCGGTATCCAGCCTCAGTCATTACCCTGACCAACTTGGCAGTATGGCCGGGTACATCTAGGCATCGAGTCAGGCGAACCACTTGATTGAGGTCGCGAGTGGCCATCTGAAAGCACAATCATAATGCAAAGTCATTAGAATTTCTAGCAAAATTTCGGCAGCATAACAGCTGTAAATGCTCAAGAAGGATTTTGAGACATTTGACAAAGGATTTCATACACACTCAACATCATCATATCAAATTCTGAGTCCATCCTAGCAACATAATATGGTAGAAGAACTGAACCAGGCTTGTATCCATCATACCTATAAGGTACTACTGATTAGTAACACGTGATCCTGATAGAGAGAATAGATCCTAATTCCTTAACCTCCGGTGGAAGAATGGACTGACTCAGATCAGAATGTCATAAGATAAAGGAGTAAAAAGAGCCTTACGTTCCAACCCACAAACAATTCCCCTACGTATAACTAAAGAATTTCTAGACTCAACATCGACCAGTTTGGCTTGGAGAACCTACAGGCAGTCCGGCTCTGATGCCAACGCTGTCAGGACCCCGACTCGATGTCACATTGATCTAGCCGGTAACACCTCATATCACTTTGCGGCCTCACGCACGGTATCCCCACGGGTGTCGCCTTACCTTTGCCCAGGACCGTGTGCGCCTTTTGGCTCACGTATATGATAGTGTCGCTAGTATCCATATGATAAGGAGCCCGGGCTGACATGACTAGTCGTAAACCCAAAGTGGCACAGACTTACAGGGACAGGCATCCATGACCCAGCTTCGAACGTGTCGGTCATCAGCAAGTGGGTCCTGGCTGTAGCACTGGCTAGCAGGACTCCGGTAAACCGGGCTATAGCGGGCTAACAGGACTCCGGAACTCAATGCGTGACATTTCCCCGAAGGGACAGACACAGGAACGAAGAAGGACACATGCCGGCCAGCCTAAGTGTTCCAGAGCAGTAGCAAGCTACCATGGCTCAGCGGTAACACTAGGAGACATTTCCTGGTAAGAGAGGCTACTAAAGATAAACAACTAGATAGTCAGATCCCACACATACCAAGCATTTCAATCATACACACAATATGCTCGATATGTGCAAATACAACGAAGCATCACAACATGACTCTATGACACAAGTACTTTATTTAAGGCTCAGAGAGCCATACATAACATACACAAAGGTACGGGTCTCACGACCCGGCATGCAAGTCATACAGTCATACAAACCAGCAGCGGAAGTAACTTGTCTGAGTACAGACAACTAGTAAAATAAAAGAGGCTTGGAAAGCCTAGCTATACTACATGGTCCTTCACAAGCTCAGGGTCGCCACCTGGGCCTTTAGCCTACTCGTTGATGTCAATGTCTACATAGAACCCATCAGAAGGGGTTGCAGCGTCTTCTGTAAAAATGTAAATTATAGCAACATGAGTACAAAGGTACTCAGCAAGACTTACATCAGATCCTACATACATGCATATTATCAAGAAGGGTTGGTGGAGTTATTGCAGCAAGCCAGCTTTGACTCTTGGCTAGACTATCCTATGATACTTCAACCTGAAATGGTTTTGCGCACACGAGTCCACTACTCACCACTTCAATACACTACCGAGGATTCACCTCCGTCTCCCTACGGAAGAGCCATCCTCGGCACTCACACTTATCTTGAGGCTTTTAGTAGTTTCCATTTACTTGTCTATGAACTGTATAGGCAACCAAGTAGTCCTTTACCGCGGACGCGGCTATTCGAATAGATCATGTTAACCCTGCAGGGGTGTACTTCTTCATACACGCTCTCACCACTTACCATCGTTTACACGACATGTACTCGGCAACCATCAAACGGAAGCCCAACGTGGGTGTCGGCCACGACCTACCTAATCACCTAAGCCTCCAGTCCAGGTTTATCGCCTATTCAGGTTCCATCCGCAGGGAGTCCGGCCGAGGTTTCCCATACGGCCCCGAACGATGTGAACAAGGTTCCCGAGATACCTAACGGGTATTCGGTACACCCGGCCATGTACCTACTGCATCATAGCCCACCCCTACGGTCAGCGCTGTCCATGGCCTCCAGTAGGCTACAAACACCAGAAACTACTTGCAACTCCTGGACGGAGAACTAGGGTGAATAAGAAGCCGAGAGGGTCCATTGGTTTCGGGCCCAATGCATGGTAGTAGCTGATTCTTAAATCACACATACAGATCTCAGTGCTTAAGGTCGGCTTCAATGAAACAACCCACCATGTACTCCTACATGGCCTCTCATCGATACCTTTACCAAATCGTGTTCATCACACCACTCTCATTACCGACATAATCATTTCACTCTAGCCCATCACCCAGATGAACCAGACCTGACACGACTCTAAGCATAGCAGGCATAGCAAGGTAGGAACAACACATACATATGGCTCAATCAACTCCTACACATGCTAGTGGGTTTCATCTAGTTACTGTGGCAATGACAGGTCATGCAGAGGAAATGGGTTCAACTACCGTAGCACACAGCAGTTTGAAACGCGTTGTCTTAATGCAGTAAAAGAGAGCAGGAGCGAGAACATGGGATTGTATCGATATGATCAAATGGTTGGTTGCTTGCCTGATGGTTCGATGCACTGATATGGTTCTTCGTTAGGGTAATCACGGTACTCCTCGGAGGCAGAACCTGTCGCAAAGGACACCGATACACAACCATCACCAAACAATGTGCAACAATATGATGCATGCATGAAACATGGCAATATGAGTGTGTTGGGCTAATGCAACTAAAACCAGAAGGGTTTGAACAAATTTGAATCAAAGATTCAAATTTCAAACTCAAACATGGCCTTTTAAAGTGCTTTTCCTTGTTCTTCTTAAAACATCAATTTAACTTGTTTGATCATGCATGAAAATAGTACAGATGGATAGATTGGATTTTTCTGATCATTTTTCATATATAATTTGTCTAATTTGGAGTTACAGAATAAAAGTTATGAATTTTTGAAGTTTAAATAATATTCTGGAATTTCCTGATTTAAATTAAATCCAGAAATATATATATTGCACCAGCATGATGTCAGCATGACGTCAGTGGTCAACTGCGGCTGGCTGGGGTCAAACCTGACGTGTGGGGTCCACACGTCAGTGACAGGGGGGTTTAACAGGGTTAATTTAATCCTAATTAGGAATTAGTGGCGCTGGGGCCCACTGGTCAGTGTCAGGGGGGGTTGACTAACAGTGATTAGCACTAATCTGACCACCTGGCCGACGGGGCCCACGCGTCAGTGACCCTAGGGGGGTCAAATCCCCAGGTTGAACAGGTCAAACCCACCGGCGACATGACGCCGGCGAGGCCCGAGACGGCGGCGCGATGCGGAAACACGCTACAGGGCACGGGCGAGGCCGTGCTTGGGCTCGTTGGAGAGCCCTTGCTCTCGCGCGTCGAACGGTGGTGGTGGCCGTGCCTGTGGTGGACGGTACCGACGACGGCGAGCTCGTGAGCGGCGGCCGGAGTTCGGGTGCGGTCGGGATTGGTGTTGCTGCTCGCAGGCGAGGGAGCTGAGGCGCTGGAGGGGCTCTACGGGTCCTTACGGGCTTGTTGGACTCGCCGGGGTGACCAAATGGTCACCGGAGCTGCGTCGACGGCGAGCTCGGCGACGGCGGAGGTTCGGCCGTGGTGGGAAACGGGGTTACGGTGCGGGAACGAGGGGGAAAAGAGGGGGAAACGGTGGGGGAGCTCACCGCGGTTGCAGTGGGCATCGAAGCGGGCTCGGGGACGCGCTGGAGACGGCGAATCGACGGCGATGGTGGTCGGAGCCCGAGGAGGAAGACGATGGCGTGGAGGCGATGCAGAGCTTCCCGAGGGGCTTGGCTTGGTGGGGAGGAAGAGGGGGTCACGGCGGAGCTCCTGAGCTCAGCGGAGGGGCGAGGGGTGGCCGGTGGCGGCTGCTATGGCGAACGGCGGCGATGGTGGTGTTCGGCTGTGAGAGAGAGAGCGAGGGGGAGGAGGGGAAGAACCGAGGGAGAGTGAGAGAGAGCAGGGGGAGGGTGGGGCGTCGTTCCAGGCCATCCAGACGAGGAGGGGAGGGGCAGGCAGGCAGGCGAGCAGGTGGCGTGGCGCGGTGGCGCGCGCGCGCGCCGGGCACACTCCCCTCCCTCTGTCGAGGACGAAGACGACAGAGGAGGAGGTGGGCTGGGCCGGCCAGCTGGCTGGGCCAGAGGCGCCAGGTAAAAGGCCCAGGTAAGGTTCTCCCTTTTATTTATTTCTGTTTTCTAATTTCTGACATTTGTTTTGATTTAAATAAAATATTAAATCATTTTATATCCTTATGCCAATTTTTGCAGGAGCTAGATATATTATTCCAGAGCTCCCCAACAGGTGGCATAATTTTTGGACATATATTAATATATATAACTAATATATTTCCAATGCAAATATTTATGCATTAATTCCAGATGCCCAAAATAAATACCTATGAGCTCTTAAAAATATTGGTTTGATTTTTATCTCTGTCCAATATTTTCAGAGAGCAACATGAGCATTTTCTTGGACCCTCTTGGAGAAATTTTTATTTGGGTCATTTTCAAAAATGATTCTAAGGGTTTCACAAATCCCCATTTCAAATTAAATGGAATTTTAAACATGATGCACACACTCTGATGCATGACTAGCTAGGGTGTGACAGTAAAGTAAGAACGAATAGAGTCTAACAACTTACCCAGCTTTGGGGGTTGTACATGGAAACTCCATCCCGCGGTTTAATGCGGAGGAACTCCACTTCTTCTCCCTTGTACAATTCAGATAGTATCCTCGCCAAAGATGTGGCGGAGTCCGGACCTTTGCGACCGCAGTGGGAGGCATCATCTTCTCCATTGAAGTGCCACATGGGTTTTCCCCTATATTGAAGTGGCTGCACTCCCCTTATAATGCATATTAACATAACTTCAATTATTGTCAATCCTGATTTGGCCAGGGTTTGTATCCGGCCCATCAGATAGAAGACTTCCCTGTTTTCTTCCTCCTGGGGGCTCCGACGGCGCCAGCTTTGGTGTTTCTTCAGCGGAGTATTGGTGAACTCAAGAAGGCCCGTCCGGACTGGGTCCGGAAGGGGAACGTCATCAACATAAAACCACTCCGAGGGCCAGTCTTCGGACGCCTTCTTTGGAGTACCGGACAGGTATCCGGTCTGGGCGATGCACCATATTTCGGCTCTGCCCACTTCAGATATAGATTCCTCCTGGTTGCGGGGGACGAGGCAAAATAACCTCTTCCATAGCTCGAAATGAGCTTCGCAGCCCAGGAACAGCTCGCAGAGGGTAATGTAGCCCGCAATATGCAGTATGGAGGCGGGGGTAAAATTATGCAACTAGAGACCCTAAAACTCCAGGAGCCCGCGGAGGAATGGGTGGATTGCAAACCTGACGCCTCTTAGCAGATATGGGACAAGGCATACCCGCTCCTCCAAAGAAGGGTTGGGGAATCTCTCCACTTGCTCCCTGCCATTATAGGTGGCTAGTCCGGATCGGACGGGGACCATGTACGCGGGCGGAAGGAACCCTTTGGTATGCAGCTCTATTAGGCGGCTATGAGGGATATAACACTTTTCCCAATCTCCTAGCTTCGAGCTGGGGGAGCGGCGAGCGGGGCTGCGGTAACCGGTCATGATGGGATGGCCTCTTTTGGGCGCGCTCTATGGAATGCTTGCTTGGGGGAAGAAGGCGTGATTTGGATCTGAAGATCCCCGTCTCCTCGAATAGACGGTTCACCTACGGGATTAGGGTGACAAATGCAAAAATGCCCCGGCCCCTCGTCTTCGATCGACACGTGGAGGTGGCCATTATTGAAGCACAGACGCCGATGAGTACAACCTTACTGGGAGGCCGGACACTATTCGCTGCTACGGGTGCACCGGATTTGGAGAAGAACCCGCCTTGCAATGCCGAAGACAATCTGTGCGCCGGACTCATCGTCATTGAAGGCTGGTTCGGGGGCTACTGAGGGAGTCCTGGATAAGGGGGTATCCGGACAGCCGGACTGTATACTTTGGCCGGACTGTTGGACTATGAAGATACAAGATTGAAGACTTTGTCCCGTGTCCAGATGGGACTCTCCTTGGCGTGGAAGGCAAGCTTGGCGATCCGGATGTGGATCTCCTCCTCTGTGAACCGACTCTGTGTAACCCTAGCCCCCTCCGGTGTCTATATAAACCGGAGGGTTTAGTCCGTAGGATAACAACAATCATACCATAGGCTAGCTTCTAGGGTTTAGCCTCTCTGATCTCATGGTAGATCAACTCTTGTAATACTCATATCATCAAGATCAATCAAGCAGGAAGTAGGGTATTACCTCCATCGAGAGGGCCTAAACCTGGGTAAACATCGTGTCCCCAGCCTCCTATTACCATTAGCCTTAGACGCACAATTCGGGACCCCCTACCCGAGATCCGCCGGTTTTGACACCGACATCCTTCCCTCGTTCATACTTTTCTCTCACAAGATAAAATACTCATACAAATGCATCTTGATGTTACGTGCAACGCACGGGCATTATGGGAGTTCACCTTTTTCTATGGGGGTTCAGCTGAGAATATAAATCTCAGACAGGCGCACGGTTCTATACTTTGGGCCGCAGGCCCACCCTGCATGTTTGGGGGCCCATGTGTTCTACCTCAGCGCTTTTCATACTGCATTTAGATGCTGTCGAAGGCGAATACACAAAATTGAATAACACACAGCAACTGTTGGAATGAAATCGAACGACAGTTCCTAACCAGCAATCAGAGTTGCAATTCTATCAATGATATACCATGTGATAAATAATACTGTTGTACTACTTATGCACACAGGACACTTGTTTCACCATGCCAGATTATTACATCAAAATCTCTTGGAGGATAGATCAGTTCGGTAGTTGCGTGCTGCTGCTGAAGAATTTCAAAGTTGATTTGGACCAGCTCTCCTTGCCGAGAAAGTTCGATTTTGACATCATCCCCTACCGAAAGATATGATTTAGATTTGAACCTTGACCATCCTTTAGCATCAATCATCATGCGACCATCCTTTGTACTTACGGTATATTGAGCAGGTTCATTCACATCAAGGCTGTGCATGGTAAGAGAAACTTGGCCGCGGTCGCCCGGATTGTTGAACGACTCCCTTGTTGCTCTAGGAATTCTCTGTTTGCAAACAAGAAGACATACCCAAACAGTTAGATCAACACAGTGAATCATGTTAAACAACATGAAAAGAAAAAAGAATGAAGCACTTGGGCGGCCAATGCTTACCAAGAAGGTGGACATGTGGGTTTTTGTAAGGACTTTGGTATATGAAGTGTGAACTGCAGCCCAGTCTGTTGCCGGTGCAACTGCATGGGCCGGAGCAGACGCAAGTGCAAGTGTTGGTGTAGGTGCTGAAGCCACAACTGCTACCGGAGATGGTGCTCCTTGTAGAGCTGGTGCTAGTGTCGGAGAAGGTACCGGTGTCGATGCCCGATCCTCCGGTAGATCAGACTGATCCGCTAACGCGGTCAGTGCCCAATCCTCAGCTGGATCAGAATGAGACGATGCCGCTGTCAGTGCTAGAGCAACTGCCGGTGCTCGATCCATTGCAGAAGGTGGTACCGATGTGCGAGACAGGGACGATCGTGTCTAGTCTGCTATGATCAGCTTTTTAACTTGACTAGGATCCGTGACCTTGATCCAGTCTTTTTCTTCATTTCTTCTAAACGCGAGAAGGACTAATTGTGACGTTTTTGTTAAACCAAACTGCAGTTCATCATAGGGATTCAACTTGTACTCAGACAATAGACTGATCCAATTTTTTCCAGTAATATAAGTGATGGACAGTTCCTTTGTTACTGACACGACATAAGAAGTCAAACCTGCAAAAATAGCCATCGTAGAGCAAACCAAACGGTTTATTCTGTGATGAATGTCACATGGCAAAACCTACATCATAAAATTGCAGGAAAAGAAAGAAAACATGACATTAAATCAATAAGATTTAGACAGTAAATCAATAAGATTTACTTGATGTGACAGGAGTGAATCCTTACCAGGAAATCACTATGTTGAAGTACTAAACAGAAGATTGATCATCCAACTACGGCTGGCATGCAGGGGCCCCTCCTACTCCCACAAGCAGGACAGTCCAAAGGTCGTGACAAATCGTATGGACCGAACATCCATAGGACTAGAAATCCTGGTGGGTGCAATAAACCCTGCAATGCATACAGATATTAGAGTGTAACCATAATTGACAAAACATCCTCACAAAAAAGATGATCTGGATACTTCAAAATATACATACTGAATTGAGTGGACAGACATTAACATAGACCGTTCTCGGGACTGACCACACACCCAAAGCGGTAGTACTAATAAACAATACAGGGTTCACAAACACAAATCAAGTACTGAACAATAGTACTTACTACAGACAAGCAAAGTTATACTAATTAAACTCTGCAGACTATTTCTTGCCACCGACCTACGGGATGAACCCCGCATAACTGACTAGGCCACGGACTTCGTGAGAGATGTCTACATGCACCGTCACCATCTTGTCAACCTTGGAGAACCTAACAGAGTGGTCTTTCCACTCATAAACATGATGATGAAGACAGGCCGCATCAGATTTGTTGGGAAGCTTTACAAGAACCACACCCTTCGTAATCGAAGGCACAACCAGGAAATTGTTTTGGTCAAGTACAACATCGATAACACGCCTGACAACAACGCTACAGGAAAACACTAGTTCAGGACACATGGCGACAAGGACACAGCAGCTGGATAGTTTAGCAGTAGAACTCATCCCCAGGTCTTCTAGTTCACACGGCATGACTTTGAGAACTTCATCTCCACCGTGGACCTAGTTATAATTCAAGCAGAAACCATATTTTATTACTACCTCCGTTCAGAAATATTAGATGATTTTCGATATTATACTTCATATATGACTACATATACACATATAAATGAGTGAACAAAGACACTAGAACATGTATTCAAAGGCATGAGAGCAGAGAGATTACTTGCAATATCCATAACACAAGTTACTGAGGCAAATATACCCTCTTCAAAGGTAGCACTGTTGTTCATAAAGTACTCCCTCCGTCCCAAAATTCTTCTCTTAGATTTGTCTAGATACGGATGTATCAAGTAATACATCTGTATCTAGGAAAATCTAAGACAAGAAATTTGGGACAGAGGGAGTAGTTGAAAGTAATCTATAAGAAATCAGTGTCAACCTCTCGCACATTTTGGTCAAAAAGAGGAATTTAGAACCGTCATTTGGCACACTAAAATCACATGCAAGATCACCCAGAAAGTTGTACTACCAGTACTAGTACTGCATCTTAGATGAAGAAACACGATCAAGATCGAGAACAAGATCATCAACAAGAGACATTACCTGGACTTGCTTAATGAGGGATCCCGAAGAGGAGGGCTTGGACAGGGCGATGGCTTTGAGCTTGTTTGCGGTAGTCTCGACGGGGTGCTTGCACTTCTTCGTACCATGAGCCTCGACGGTTTTGGCCAGAGCCATAGACAGCACGTCGGCCGGTGCTCCGGCGTCCATCCAAGAGAGGAAGCTGAGAGAGAAGAGTGCAAGGAGGAACGAGATGAGGGAGAAGCAAAGCGAGTGGGGGTTTTCTTCAAGACAGGAAGCTAAGAGAGAAGAGTTAAATGATGGTTGCTTCGTCCGTCCAACTTAGTGCTGGAAAGGAGGGGGTTTTGTGATTTGACGGCTCATTGGGCATTACTGCGGCGCTTCAATCGGGGTAGTCTACCATCACTCTACTACGGAGTAATTTAGTGCATGGCTGGTGGACCCAGGTGCTGGCTGTCCCAGACGTCGGCGAAAGTGAGTAATTTAGTGCATGGCTGGAGGAGGATCCGCACAGTAGAGCGTGTCCACTGTTTTTCCACTCTTATGACGGAGGAGTGCGAAACACGGCAGCCACTTGAACATACACAGTGCTCCTACTACTAGGAATGTGTAGTGGTTCATACGCTAGTACTAGACAATCTTGTTGCTAGTGTAGTAAGATATGACGATAACAAATGATGTTGTGCGCATGTCAACCACTCCTATATGTAACATAGTACCGCTTTTTCGACTGTCTGGTCGAGAATTAACAATGAGATCAATGTTAACAGAAGTAGGTCTACAGCGCACGGAGAGTACGGTGCTACAGTACTCCACCAAAAATGAACCATATGAAGCATGAATAGTGTTAGATAGGGTGTATGAAGGGTGCACGGGATGAGAGCAAAAGTTCTCTTCTCGACCCACTTTTGGGTGTTTGGCAGAGTACATGAAGGGTGCATGAGTCCACACTAGTAGGTTAACAAAAATACACGAAGAGGAAACAACTATATTGAGATGAGAATGCAACCAAACACACCCACATGCTTTGTGCTACAGTGACTGATCTGCACCATCTGAGTTTGATCCAATGGTCATGTTGCGCCGAGACATGGACATGCCCATGCAGAGGGCGCCTAAAGACCACCTAAGTCCTTCTGCTTCTCGAGGCACACGACATTGGTGATGCAGGGTGCAACCGCCCGCAGAGCCCGCTCCCGGTCGACGGGAGCCAGCTCGTCAAAGACGGCGTCCAATGGCACGAATGGATTCCGGTGACGGAGACGTGAAAGGATTCGCCAGGCAATGGCGACGGCAGCCCGCAACCCCTCCTTGTCCAGCTCAGCCCCCACCATCGCGCGGAGACGGCTCAGCTCCTCAGAGATATAGGTGAAGAAGTAGACCAGGTCAGGAAGCCGCAGCTCGTTGAAGTCGACCGGGTGGTCGAACGGGTTTAGCCCGACGCCCAGCTTCGTCGCGCTGGCACGATGGTAGGCATCACGCAGCCGCAACACGTGCTTGGAAACTTGGTTCACCAAGTGGATGGGGCGATCCTGGACCTCGTCACGATCGGCCTGCTAGCGCTCCAGCCGGCTCCCCTGACGGCCTATCGTATCTCCCGCTTTCTGCAGCAACACCGCAGACGCCTCGAGCATCTTTGTGGTGGGCGCCTACCGCTTTTGAAGCTCTGTGAACTCCCGCACATAACGGAGGAGCATGGCACTCCTCTCCTCCTTGAGCTCACAGAGCTCCACGTCCTTGGCCCTGAGCTCCGCATCCTTGGCATGGAGCTCCTGTGTCAGGCGCCTCACCTCGGACTCCGTGATCTGCTGTGCTGCCATGGCACCAGGTAGAAGCAATGGGGGGAGGAAGCAAAGGGGGCGAAACGGCTAAAAGGCAATGCAATCTACGGGAAGGCGGAGGGAGCCCGCCGAGGAGCAGGTAATCTTTTGGTTTTCACCACGGTAAAACACGAGTTGACGACTTCTCACATCAGGGAGAAGTGGTTTTACAAGCGGAGTCATCGTGACTAATTGCTGCCGTGCCTGCTCCCGTCAATGAAAAAATTAAAAATCCTGCCGCACCCAAACACCAGAGCAACGCCGCGGTGGATATTTAAATTTACCTGCCGGCAAGTAGATAAAAAAGGGGTGAAAAAACAAATGTGGCAGCGGCCTAGCTAATCGGTCGAACTAGCCCAACTAGCTAACCACCGTGATTCACTAATGTACTCGGCGAGAAAGGTGGTCTTTCGTGATTTGACAACTCATTTACTTGTTTCGTTGCTACGACCGAGGAGGACCTAGAAAATGTGCGGTAGGGCGTCCCACGTCAGGAAGAATATATGCATGCACCACCCGGGAGGACCCCGAAACCGCGTGGTAGGGTGTGCCACGTCTCGGCACGGAGGAAAAATGTGCGTGTAAAAATATACTCCCTCCGTCTAGGTGTGTACTACTAAGTCATCTTACGAAAATTAAATAATCCAAAAATAGTTAGGCGCGGTGCATTAACTTCTATCTCGTTTCTTGTTTCTTGACATATCAACCAATAAGAGATGAGGGGTGTGCATGCTTTTAATGATTTGAGACTACCAAACATGACATGCAGTGGTTAGTTCATTGCATGCAATGCTATTAATTAGCAAGTAAACATTAAGGTCTCTCATTTTCCCCTCCTCCTTGGTCACGGTGACTTACTCACCTAGATGGAGGGAGTACTGTATCAGACGGAGCAGTAACTCTAGTACCTATGGTTCGACCTCGAGACCCAGCCAGTCGGTCGAAAACACCCCACTAGCCACACAGATTCATCATGCAAACTTGGCCTGGAGGATAGATGTGGTTAGCTCCGTCTCGACCAGCCACAACATCTCTTGTTCTAGGCGATTCTTCTATTTTCCAAGCTTTTTTTAGTTGTAATAACACCACGGCAAGCTAGCGCCGCTCTTTGTGTGTGCCCGTGAAAAGGTTAGACGATGGAGAGAAGAGAGATTGAGATCACAGACCTGGGACCCACCAGTAAGTGAGACAACGTTCATGCACATGTTGACGAGCACTCCCTCTACTCTACTCAACGTAATACTATATAAAATCAAGTTATGGGACAAAGCCAACAACTGTTGTTGTTTCAGGCTATCGACTTACGCTTTGTAGTCCAGGTTGCCAGTTCGAATCTCCTCTTTCAGATTTGTTAGTTTTAGGTCCAAATTTGATTAATGACAAGTGGGACCCCCGTGTGTTGTTCCGATATTTCAGTGTAGGATGGTTTTTTGAACAAACACTTTGCGCGGTTAGACAAGTAACGGCACGAGTTACACGTATTTTGCAAGTTTATGAACAAAAATGACAGCGGCATAGAATATCACATCCACCCCGCAGCTTAGATACTATGGTGATACGAGTTTTTACACCGTTGGAAGTGAGATCCAATGGCTTGGGAGTAGTCTTTGTAATTATGCGCAATTTCCAAACTCTCCAAAGGTTTTTTTGCAAACAAAACATTCAGGCCTCGTGTGTGTCGCTGCATCTTCGATCCAACGACTCCCCGTTGCTCATATTAGGTTCTCCCCGTAGCTTAATTACCCGCTACGGTGATATGAGCATCTAGGTCGTCTGATCAATGATTAATGGCACATGCATAGTACTTGTACTTTTTGCGCATTTCCCAAACTCTATCAGCCGTATATTGCAAAAACGTTCAAACCTCCTACTGTGGGCCATTAGATCTCAGTGAAGTCGTATCACCATAGAATCTACGGTGCGGGAGCACCTCTTATACTCCCGTGCGAGAAAACACAAGGTGCTATCACAACTTGGATGCTACGGTGATACGAGCTTCGAGGTCGTTTGATCTGAGATCCAATGCATGGCATCTGAGCAGTCTTTGTGCTTGTAAGCAATTTGCCGAACTCTTTTGGGGCTTTTCTGCAAAAAACCATTTGAACCACCGAGGAGGTGTTGGGTCACAAATCCAACGGCTCTGAAGAGCTTGTATCACCAAAGCATCTATGGCGTGGTAGCACATGATATTCTTACGTACAGGAGAATATGATGTCCTCCTTCATCTTAGATGCTACGGTGATACGAGCTTCGAGGTCGTTATATATGGGATCCAAGGGCATCTGAGTAGTTTTTGTACAAATTGTGTGCAATTCTCAAACTAATCAAGGTTTCCTGTTAAAATATTAAGACACATCATGTGAGCTGCTATATCTCAGATTTACAAGCTCCAAGCAACTCATATCGGCATATAGCATCTAAGGTATGGGGGCACATGATATTCTCCCGGGGAGGAGGGGTGGGGGTGCACACCCAATCGGTGGTTGGGAGGGTGGGGACAAATATAATCTAAACAACCCTAAACAAAGTTCCACAATTTTATCTAAGGTCGAGGGGTTGACCCCCGATAATCATAGCTCCGCCTAAACACAACATTTGCATGTACTGTAGTACTAGACTTAATATTCATGTTTCAGTATCATGTTCATTTTAAATATTGAACTGAGGACCATGCATGTCTTACATTTTACTCCCTTCATTCTTATAAATATTAGTTTTTTTAGATATTTCAAATGGACTAGCACATACGGATGTATATAGACATATTTTAGAGTCTAGATTCACTCATTTTGCTCCGTATGTAGTCACTTGTTGAACTCTCTAAAAGACTAATATTAAGGAATAGAAGGAGTTTTTTTGAATTCGTGTCATACATGCATGGTTTGGAAAAATAGATGCACTATACTTATTGGATTATTGTTGTGTTCGTGCGTGTGTGTATGTGTGTGTGTGTGTGTGGTCATATGCTTGATACATACAAAGTTTTCTCACCTCCATATTGTTCATCTTTTCAATTTGAATTTGCATTGGAAAACTTACTAGGGATACCATGAAATGTGAAATCCACGTTGAGATTACTATATCACAAACTCACTCTAATTCAACAACTCGTCATTAATCAATTACCACGTTAAGATTAGTATTTGCAAGGAAAATACGGGTATTGCAATACACATAGATTTGTTCGGCAATTTAAAAGGTTCCTTTCGTATTCTCGAATGGTAGGACCCAACGGCGTACCAGCCAGACCTTGGATCCTGTTGATCCTAAAAAATAAAAAAATAAAAAAAATCGGGCTCATGTCCTTCGGTGGCATGCGTGGTACGCACATTAGGCAACCCCAACCAGTCGAGCCTCAGCGTTTCAAGTTGAAATATCCGGCGGCCAGAATTCCAACCCTAGGAAATTCCCTTCATGTCCCCGGTCCATAATGACTACCGATGAACAACGGAGGGATGCTTTAGTAACTAGACAACGTTACATACCGTGCCGAGCACGGTTCAATTCCCTCGGTCGCTGCTCGTCAAGGTCACCCGTCAACTACATTGCCTAGTACTACTGCTACTACACCAGGATGAGCACAGAATTGAGCCCGTTTGTTCGTGCCTAGTACTTGAGTTAATATACTAGGCAATGCACTGGTACAGAAAGATTATCCTTTTACTCTGCATATATAACTTGTCTGAAGTCTAACTAAGCAAAATATTTGACCAAATCCTTTCTTAAGAAATACAACAGGACAGATGTACAGCTTGAAAATTTATTGCATGATGCAGGTTATGATATTGTTTCGAATCCTGGATCTTAAATTTCAGAAAATCCAAAAGTGAGGATGAATTCTTGAAACTGAGCATGGTCACGTGATTGGCACAAATATTACTTTGTAAGTTTTTTTCTTCAATTTGAGACAAGCTGCTTATGACAAGTTGCACAAATGAAGAGCCAAGGTATTTCGGAACAAAGACTTGTCAGGTTAAGGCGAACGGTTTCACTATTGAAACCATGGGCGTTTCGTGCCATCACGAGTCCCCGCTTCTCATCGGCAGGTGCCGTCTGAGAAAACATGTGATGAGTCGACGGGAGGTGTGCGAGCAGACCGCTATGCCGACTGACAGGGAGGCGTGCGAGCAAACCGCTGCGTCGGCTGACAGGGAGGCGTGTGAGCAGACCTTTGTGCAGGCGCACCGGGAGGCAAGCCCTTTAACGAGGCTCTACCGCCCACCTTCGTCCCAACTGCTCCCACTTTTAATGTCGCCGGTGCCGCAGTTTAAAATCGACACCGCACTACCCGGTATCGCTACAATCTTCTCTCTTTGAGGGAGTCCTGGATTAGGGGGTGTCCGAATAGCCGGACTATGACCTTTGGCCGGATTCCTGGACTATGAAGATACAAGATTGAAGACTTCGTCCCGTGTCCGGATGGGACTTTCCTTGGCGTGGAAGGCAAGCTTTGGCGATACGGATATGTAGATCTCCTCCCATTGTAACCAACTCTGTGTAACCCTAGCCCTCTCCGGTGTCTATATAAACCAGAGGGTTTTAGTCTGTAGGACGAAGAACAATCATACCATAGGCTAGCTTCTAGGGTTAGCCTCTCTGATCTCGTGGTAGATCTACTCTTGTACTACCCATATCATCAATATTAATCAAGCAGGAGTAGGGTTTTACCTCCATAGAGAGGGGCCGAACCTGGGTAAAAACATCGTGTCCCTTGTCTCCTGTTACCATCCGCCTAGACGCACAGTTCGGGACCCCCTACCCGAGATCCGCCGGTTTTGACACCGACATTTGTGCTTTTATTGAGAGTTCCTTTGTGTCGTCACCTTTAGTCCCGATGGCTCCTCCGATCATCAACAACGATGCGGTCCAGGGTGAGACATTTCTCCCCGGACAGATCTTCGTATTCGGCGGCTTTGCACTGCGGGCCAATTCGCGTGGCCATCTGGAGCAGATTGAAAGCTACGCCCCTGGCCATCAAGTCAGATTTGGAAGTTTGAACTACATGGCTGACATCCGCGGAGACTTGATCTTCGACGGATTTGATCCGCAGCTGAGCGCGCTGCACTATCATGATGGGCATGATCTAGCTCTGCTGCCGGACAGCGTCCAGAAGGCCGCTCAGGTGTCCGCTCTGACCCTTAGCTTGGAGCCGACTGTGCCAATCGAGGACGGATGGTTGGACACCGCCTCAGGGGCTGCAATCTCTACGGCGATCGAGCCGAACACCAGTCTTGTCCTTCGTGAAGCTCGTGACTCCAAGGTGCCGGACTCCTTTCTGGACTCCGAATCTTCCACACCCCTTCCGATAGAACCCAATTGGGCTCCGATCATGGAGTTCACCACCGCGGAGATCTTTCAGCACTACCCTTTGGCGACATCCTGAATTCACTAAAGTCTCTCTCTTTATCAGGAGAGCCCTGGCCGAACTATGGTCAGCAAGGTTTGGATGCGGACGACGAAGAAATTCGAAGCCCACCCACCACCCACTTCGTAGCCACTGTCGATAATTTAACCGACATGCTCGAGTTCAACTCCGAAGACATTGACGGTATGGACGTCGATGAAGGAGACGACCAAGAACCAACACCTATAGGGCACTGGAAAGCCACCTCGTCATATGACATATACATGGTGGACACCCCAAAATAAGGGGATGGCGATGGAACAACGGAGGATGACCCCTCCAAGAAACAGCCTAAGCGCTGGTGTCAGCGGCGGCGCTCTAAATCCCGCCAAAGAAAAAATGGCAATTCCGGCACCGGAGACAATAACACCCCGGATAGTGCCGAAGACAACCCCCTCCAGCAGGATTCAGCACAGGAGGATGGAGAAGCCAGCCCTCATGGGAGAGAGGAAGACAGAGAGGTCGAGGACGATAACTACATGCCTCCCTCCGAAGACGAAACAAGCCTCGACGACGACGAATTTGTCGTGCCTGAGGACCCCGTCGAACAAGAGCGTTTCAAACCCAGGCTTTTGGCCACGGCAAGCAGCCTCAAGAAAAAACAGCAGCAACTTAGAGCTGACCAAGACCTGCTAGCCGACAGATGGACTGAAGTCCTCGCTGCCGAAGAGTACAAACCCGAACGCCCCTCCAAGAGCTACCCAAAGCGCAGGCTGCTACCCCAATTAGAGGAGGAAGCAACTAAACCTACATCACCAGCGTATGATGTAGCCGACCGGCCACCCCGTGGCCGCGACAAAGAGGCCTTTCGGCCATCAACTCAAGCCGCACCCCGGCGCCGCTCAAAATGTACCAAGGCACGGGGAAACGCGCCAGACCTGCAAGACATATTGGAGGACAAGGCAAGGCAAACAAGATCGATCTACGGATCGCGTGGGCGCCCCACGACACGTGATGATATCCGTCACACCGGATATGGTAAATACGGCCAGGCCAAACACGGCAGGCAAAGCTCATATGAGCTATGTCATGATATAGCCCAGTACAGAGGCGCCGCACACCCACTTTGCTTCACAGATGAAGTAATGGATCATCAAATCCCCGAAGGGTTTAAACTCGTAAACATCGAATCATACGATGGCACAACCGATCCTGCAGTATGGATCGAGGATTATCTCCTTCATATCCACATGGCCCGCGGCGATGATCTACACGCTATCAAATACCTCCCACTCAAGCTTAAAGGACCAGCTCGGCATTGGCTTAATAGCTTGCCAGCAGAGTCAATTGGTTGCTGGGAGGACCTGGAATCCGCATTCCTCGACAATTTCCAGGGCACCTATGCGACCACCAGACGCCGATGACCTAAGCCACATAATTCAGCATCCAGAGGAATCGGCCAGACAATTCTAGACACGGTTCCTAACCAAGAAAAATCAAATAGTCTACTGTCAGGATGCAGAGGCCCTCGCAGCCTTCAAGCATAACATCGGAGACGAATGGATCGCCCGGCACCTAGGACAGGAAAAGCCAAAATCCATGGCAGCCCTCACAACACTATGACCCGCTTTTGTGCGGCAGAAGACAGCTGGCTAGCTCGTAGTAATAACATAACCAAGAGCCCTGGTAATTCGGATACCAAGGACAACTATGGCAGGTCGCGTCGCAACAAGCACAAGCGCCGCATTAACGGTGACAATACTGAGGATACGACAGGTAATGCCGGATTCAGAGGCTCTAAACCCGGTCAGCGGAAAAAGCCATTCAAAAGAAATACTCCGAGCCCGTCCAGTTGGACCAAATACTCAACCGCTTGTGCCAGATACACGGCACCCCCGAACAACCAACCAATCACACCAACAGGGATTGTTGGGTATTCAAGCAGGCAGGCAAATTAAGTGCCGAAAGCAGAGACAAGGGGCTACATAGCAATGACGAGGAGGAGCCCCGGCCGCCGAACAACAGAGGACAAAAGGGTTTCCCCCCACAAGTGCGGACGGTAAACATGATATATGCAACGCACATCCCCAAAAGGGAGTGGAAGCATGCGCTCAGGGACGTATATGCGTTGGAGCCAGTCGCCCCAAAGTTCAACCCATGGTCGAAGGGATCACCCCACTAGCATCCGTCACGGCGGATTCACCGCATTGGTTCTAGACCCAATCATTGACGGATTTCACCTCACTAGAGTCCTCATGGACGGCGACAGCAGCCTGAACCTGCTTTACTAGGATACAGTGCAAAAAATGGGCATAGATCCCTCAAGGATTAAACCCACAAATACGACCTTTAAAGGCGTCATACCAGGTGTAGAAGCCAGCTATACAGGCTCGGTTACACTTGAAGTGGTCTTCGGATCCCCGGATAATTTCCGAAGCGAGGAGTTAATCTTTGACATAGTCCCATTCCGCAGTGGCTATCACGCCCTGCTCGGGCGAACCGCATTTTCAAAGTTCAATGTGGTGCCGCACTAGGCATACCTCAAGCTCAAGATGCCAGGCCCTCGAGGAGTCATTACGGTCAATGGAAACACCGAACGCTCTCTCCGAACAGAGGAGCACACGGCAGCCCTAGCGGCGGAAGTACAAAGTAGCCTCTCAAGGAAATTCTCTAGTCCGGCTATTAAACGTCTGAACACCGTCAAGCGCGCCCGAAGTATCCTACAACAAGACCATCTGGCACGTTCCGAGCAAGCATAGAAGTGCGGCCCCAACCCCAGCCCTCGCGAGCTTGCGAAACTAGTACCACGCGTACATAATTATGCTCTGGAAATACCATGGGCATAAGGTGAGGGGCATAACCACGGCACACCCAGAATGCGGCTCAACCGCACTAGGGGCTCCCGATTTTGTCATTTCTCTTTTCTTACTTTCAGGACTCCACTATTCGGAATGCCTGTCCGGCAGTACAATCGCCGAACACACGATGCAACAGCCAGGGAGACAACAAGCCACGTCAAATGTCCAGGTGGTCTCTATAACGAGCTAAATACCTGTCTTATTTAAAGTCTCGTAGCTTGCCCCTAGAGGGGGACATGTCAAATAATCCCATCTCTTGCTTATCGCACTATTTGTATCGTTCTGCTTTCATAGCAGCCCTTTAATAAACAATACATAGCTCTTGTCTATTATTGCATTCATTTTTTAATATGTTCAGTTATGACAATACGCAACTGTACACTTTGGTACGGCCAATACACCAGGGGCTTAAGTACCCCAGAATACGGTGTGAGAAGACCAAACACTCTCACGAGTGCGGCACCCCGAACTTATAGCATTACATGCATTGGCTCCGAATCATGTCTTGGGTCAATAGTTGGGTTTGCCCGGCTCCCATGTTTTGGTACCTTACGTTCCGCTATATCGGCTAAGGTAGCGCTGGAGAACTACTGCGATTGTGCCCCAGTTGAGCTTGGTTAACACCTCAGTAGAGAAAGCTAAAACTGACCGTCATGATAGGGCAAGAGCTGGTCGCTGTTTGAGAGGTTATTCGAGTCCCTAAAGACTTATGCCGCTTAGAGCGAGGAGCTGGCTTTGTCCGGCCTAGGCGTGGATAGTGCCCCGAACTCGGTCTTCCGAATACTAGGGGCTTCGCCAAAATTTAAAATTATAGAATTCTATGCCTAAGTGAGAGTGATAAAGCATTATAAGTCCGATTGCCTTGTTCGTTGTGTTGAGCGCCTCCCTCGAAGGACCCAAGAATGGGAACAAGAGCGCTCAGGTTTATCCCGAACACCCCAGCACTCGTGGCATGGGGGCAGAAGCCGACTACTTGCATCTCCCAGATTTAATAAACGGCCGCACAGAAGGTAATATTTTAAAGTCAAAAAGCATTGCTTAGCGCATATGAACAAGTTTTCAGTGCACAGGATAACACGAGCGAGTTTATTCAAAAATTACATCCTTGGAACACTCATTCGTCACAAGGCGGGCACCCTTCAGGACGCCCTCATAGTACATCTCGGGCCTGCGATGCTCCTTCCCTTCCGGTGGCCCATCCTTCACCAGCTTCTCAGCATCCAGCTTGCCCCAGTGCACTTTGGCATGGGCAAGGGCCCTACGGGCGCCTTCGATGCATATGGAGCGCTTGATGACTTCAATCCATGGACAGGCATCCACCAGCCGCCTCACCAGCCCAAAGTAGCTCTCAGGCAGGACCTCCCGAGGCCACAGCCGGCCTATTAGGCCCTTCATGGCCTGTTCGGCTACCTTATGGAGCTCGACCAGCTGCTTCAGCTGGTCGCTCAAAGGCACCGGGTGTCCGGCCTCAGCATACTAGGACCAGAACAGTTTCTCCGTCGAGCTCCCTTCTTCGGCTCGGTAGAATGCGGCGGCGGTGAACACACTGCGTGGCAGATCTGCGAATGCTCCTGGAGAGCTACGGATTTGGGTAAATAACAAGTAATTCACTTTCACATGCTTGCTTTACATAAAAATGCCTTACCCGCCGCTATCTTCTTCATCGCCTCAATTTCCTGGAGGGCCTTTTGGGCTTCGGCCTTGCCAGATTTGGCGCTTTCAAGTGTCGAAGCAAGCTCGGATTCTCGAGTCTTTGAGTCAAGCTCTAAACTCTCGTGTTTTTTCACAAGATCATTGAGCTCTTGCCGCACCTCCACCACCCGCGCCTCTTATTTCTCTCGCTCGGTGCGCTCCACGGCCGCATTGTCTTCGGCCTTGGACAGCGCTTCCTTCAGGGTCGCCACCTCGATGGTGGCCCCTGTAAACACCCACGTTGGTTCTGTCATTATTTGCAACTACGTATTTTTTTATATACTTACATAAGGTACTACCTACCTTCCCTGTCCTCGAGCCGCTTCTTGGCATGGCCGAGCTCGTTCTCGGACCGCTCAAGGCTCTGCTTCAATGCATCAACCTCCGCAGTCAGTGCGGCAGAGGTCAGCACCGTAGCCTGCATTCCCATATTGACATATTTATGTTAGACACCTGCGTATATCTTATTAGATCCTTAGTACGGCTTTTCTTTCCGAACACCAAACTGAGCATCAGGGGCTACTGTCTATGCGGTACTATTTTTACATGTCTTAATTACATACCTCGAAGCCTGTTAGAAGGCTGGCACAGGCTTGTGTCAGCCCGCTCTTGGCGGACTGAACTTTCTGGATCACCACACTCATAATATTGCGGTGCTCCTCGTCGATGGAGGCGCCATTAAGCACCTCCAGCAAATTGTCCGGCGCCTCCAGTTGGACGGAGGCCGCTGGCGTCGTAGGCTTGCCCTTCTTGTGAGGGGGCCGCCTGCCAGACTCCGGAACCACTGAAGGTTCCGGTGCGGTGTCTGGCCGAGGGCCGGACTTAGATCCCTCTGGGGTTTTATCCCCTTTGGGCCTGGACTCCGGGAGGTCGCCTTGCGGCGCCTCCAGGACCACCTCCTCCTAGTTTAACCCCTTTTGGGACTCCACCTCGGCATCGTCCGTAGGGCGGGGGGAGGTAGCAGTCGGGAGTGAAAGACTATTCACATCCGACGAATCCAGGGAGCCGCTCAACGAATCGTCGAGCCGAGCCTTGGGCGGACTGCATGATTATATTCGGCGTCAGAAGGTACTGTGCAAATAAAGGAACGCCATGAATTATTCTGGTATCCGGATACTTACGATTTGGCCAGGCGCTTGGCCCTGGATGGCCACTCCTCTCCGTCGTCGTCGGCATCAGAGGCGTAGTCCGGAAGAAGGGTCTTCCCCTTCTTGGACCCTCCGCCCTCCCCAGTTAGGGCGGCATTCCTTCTCTTTCCTCTCCCCGTTGGAGGGGGAGAGGCTTCTTCTTCCTCCTCCTCGTCTTTGGAGGAGGAGTGCGCTTCGGGGTCGTCGAGCGATGAATCCAACACCACCAGGCACCGGGAGCTCTTTCGAGTTCCCGTGGCCTTCTTCTTGGCCTTCTTCTCCGGCATCAAGTGAGGTGCCGGGCCCAGCAGCTTCGTCAAGCGTGCATCAGCTGGGTCTTCGGGCAAAGGAGACGGACAGTTAAACCGTCCGGACGTCTTCTTCCAGTCCTGTCAAAGGAGCGGAAGCTTAGATCCCGCATAGAGTCAAACTATGGAAAACGAGTATCCTATAAAGGGTAAAACGAGCTTACCGCGCTGGCTTGGCGCTTTGCGCAGAATCCGCGATCCTCGGTAATGGGTGGGGGAACCTCGGAGCTCTTGAATAACACCTTCCAGGCATATTCGTGTGTTGTGTCGAAGAGCCTGGACAAAGTTTGGTGCTGAGCCGGGTCGAACTCCCACAAGTTCAAAGCCCGTCGTTGACACGGGAGGATCCGGCGGAAGAGCATGACCTGGACTGCGTTGACAAGCTTAACCTTCTTGTCCACCAAGTTTTGGATGCAGGTTTGGAGTCCGGTCACCTCTTCCGGATTACCCCATGACAGACCCGTCTCTTTCCAGGAGGTGAGCCATGTGGGGATGCCGGATTGGAATTCGGGGGCGCTGCCCATTTAGGGTCACGTGGCTCGGTGATGTAGAACCACCCCGATTGCCACCCTTTGATGGTTTCCACAAAGGAGCCATCGAGCCAGGTGACGTTGGGCATCTTGCCCAACATGGAGCCTCTGCACTCCGCTTGCCGGCCGCCCACAACCTTCGGCTTGACATTGAAGGTCTACATCCATAAACCGAAGTGGGGCTGGATGTGGAGGAAAACCTCGCACACGACGATAAACGCCGAGATATTGAGGATCAAGTTCAGGGCCAGATCGTGGAAATCCAGGCCATAGTAGAACATGAGCCCCCGGACAAATGGGTGAAGAGGGAAGCCCAGTCCGCGAAGGAAATGGGGGAGAAACACGACCCTCTCATGGGGCCTGGGGGTGGGGATGAGTTGCCCCTCATCTGGGAGCCAGTGCGTGATGTCGTTGGACAGGTATCCGTCTTTCCTCAGCTTTTTGATTTGCCCCTCCGTGATGGAGCAAGCCATCCACCTGCCTCCCGCTCCGGACATGGTTGGCGAATGTCGAGGTGGGAAGTGCGGACTTGGGCGCTGGAGCTCGAGTGCGCAGGAATGGATAAGCGAAGGAGGAGGAAGGCGTAGATGGAAAGGGGGATCCTTATCCCCTAATATGGGCGGCCTAAACTATGTGCCCCCACCAGCCTAGTAAAACTCGCTTATCTCCCAAGCGCCGTGATTAATGGCGCGGTTGGGTTACCCACGCCCGTATTGATGAGAATCCCGGAATAAGGGGACATGATCTCTGCTTTGACAAGACGTGCCAAGGAAACCTCCTCACTAACGCGCTAAGGTGGGACAATAAAATGATTCGAATAAAGGCTTGGCTGTGGCATGATGTCACGCTATGGAGTACGTCAGCAGATTAGATTTGTAGAAATATTATTCTCTCTACGGTGGTATGTGGAACATATTTTGCAGAGTCGGACACTATCCTTATCTTCAACATATTCTATGAAGTATTCGGAGGAGGAACCCGCCTTGCAATGCCGAAGACAATTTGCGCGCCGGACTCGTCGTCATTGAAGCCTGGTTCACGGGCTACTGAGGGAGTCCTGGATTAGGGGGTGTCTGGATAGCCGGACTATGACCTTTGGCCGGACTCCTGGACTATGAAGATACAAGATTGAAGACTTCGTCCCGTGTCCGGATGGGACTTTCCTTGGCGTGGAAGGCAAGCTTGGCGATACGGATATGTAGATCTCCTCCCATTGTATCCGACTCTATGTAACCCTAGCCCTCTCCCATGTCTATATAAACTGGAGGGTTTTAGTCCGTAGGACGAACAACAATCATACCATAGGCTAGCTTCTTGGGTTTAGCCTCTTTGATCTCGTGGTAGATCTACTCTTGTACTACCCATATCATCAATATTAATCAAGCAGGAGTAGGGTTTTACCTCCATCGAGAGGGCCCGAACCTGGGTAAACACATCGTGTCCCTTGTCTCCTATTACCATCCGCCTAGACGCATAGTTCGGGACCCCATACCCGAGATCCGCCAGTTTTGACACCGACACTCTTCCTCTCCGATTCTCCTGTCGTCTACCTCCAACTAGCCTGACCTAAACATACGCCATGCCGCATCACGATGGTCTGCCCTTAGTGTTCCAGTTTCCTGAGGAAGACACCCAGCCGGAGTCTCAAGAACATAAGGCGCTTTGGGACAAGCTTGAACTGGCCTTGCAGGAAGGCGTCGCGCCTGTCCCCGCTCCCGTTCCGGCTCCCGTCGCCCCGACTGTGCCAGTGCCCATCCCCGTGGCATTGATGGGCTGGGAGCCGCACATTGTTGCCGAGCTTGATCCCACGGGGTTCCACGAGGTCCCCGCCGACTTTCACGCGCCCGTGCACCTGCAGCGCATGCGCCTGCGCGTTCACTAACGTGCACGCTCGTGCCGGTGCCCATGCACCTGCCTGCGCATGCACTAACGTGCGCGGCCGTGCCGGTGCCTGTGCACACGAATGTCTCCGGTGCACCGTTGACAGCGCCTGTCCCCGCGCAGGTGCCAGTGCCCTCCTCAGCGGCATGGATGGCTGCTATCGACCGCTTCCTTGCTGCAACGCCAGTCGCCTCCTCCCGCTAGTTGACTCGCTCCGAAGTCCAGAACATTTTGGCCTTCCTTGAAGCTAGGCCAACGTCCAGGAGTACGCCAACAACGGCAGAAGACGCCGCCGTCACCGTCGGTCAGTGGCCCGACGACACACAAATCACGGCAGAGGAGCCGCTTCCCACCGCAAGACGCCCCCGCCGCCGACGCGTAATCTAAATTTGCCTTGAAAAACGTTCGGATTGCCATGCTTAAAATCCGAACGTTTATCATTTCCGTTTATTTTATATCAATCGTCGTATAATTTAAAGTCGGAGTCAGACTGAACAAAATCTATGGTTTGATCGATTGAATGTACTGCTAGAGCCGTATCAAATTAAATATAAAATGTCATCAAGCCACATGTATTCCTTGTCATCCAACGACCTAGACAACTTCAATGTCGAGCGCTCAATATACTTCCAAATTAACGTGCATTGCACGTACACACTGACTAGTGCTGCTAGTACGTGAAACAGGTGCCGTGACTTGTGAACGCGTCCAAATATGGTCAACGGCAACATCGCCCGCGAGTTCTTCGTGTTTTTCCGTGCGTCTAAACGCATAAGGGGAGGAGAAAGAGAGCACACATGGAACCCACCAGTAAGTGAAGGCGAATAGTACTAAAAATAATATTACATGTTATCCATCAAATAGGCTGTGGTAATATAAAAACATTATGTGAACAAAGGGGGGTACAACAAACATTGTTGTCCTACGTATGTTGCCTATTGACGTGCAGCTTGAAGGCCCAGTCGCATGTTCGATCCTCGTCCTTTATTTTTTAATTTGTATATGGGTCCAAATTCGTTTCATGACATGTGGGCCCCTCCGTGTGTAGTTTGTAGCACTTTAATTTGTGGGTCGAAATTTGTTCTATTCCAAGTGGACTATCGGTGTGTAGCTTTGTAGCTTATTTATAGTAATTAAAGAGAACAACATAGTTTCTTGCTATAATACCATGGTGCAACATTGAAGGAGATAAAGGACGTGCGAGAGAGCGATGACCGAGCCAGAGGGAAATAAACTAGGGGAGTTGCGGGGGTTGCAACGGTGTTTGGAGTAGTTGTGGGCCGAATGCTACGAAAATATAATCTAAACCTACCGGAATAAATGCCTACACAAATTAATCCAAGGTTGGAGTGCCCCTCGCAATGTAAATAGCTCCGGCTTTGCGAGGGATGGAGAGGTAATAGCTTCAATGCATGGAAGATACGGTGTGAGAAAGTGAGGTCAATCGAGAGACATACAGATAGAGAGACAAAGTGAGTGTGGTCCGACATTCATTGAACAGATATATATGCTCTGGAGAGATATTGTCCGATTGAGCTTTGGGCAAGGGAGAGGGCTGTAAGATAGATCTTGAGAGATGATCCAGTCACAGACGTGTAGATATATTTTGTGCGTGGGAGGAAGCAAGGTCAATCGATCACATAGGGTCGTCGTGCGATCGAACGAGTGAGACGGGTTGGAGATAGTGACCTAGATAGACAATGTGCGTGCGAGAGTATACAATGTGAATAGGTCGAATTGGGCTCAAACATGGTGATATATCGTTTTTGTCCGAGAAAGAGCGAGGTCAATCGAGACATACACACACACACACACACAGAGAGAGAGAGAGAGAGAGAGAGAGAGAGATTGAGAGATTGAGTGAGCTTGGTCCGCCATGAGGTCGAAAGAGTGGTGGCGGCCTGGATGGACTGACCTAGATAGACAATCTGCGTGAGAGAGTATAGAGTGTGTTGATCGAGGCCCGAACAGGGAGATATATCATTTGTGTGTGAAAGAAAACGAGGTTAAACGAGACTCAGATAAAGAGAGCAAGATTGAGCGAGTGCGGCCCACCGTGCGGAAGAAAGAGTGAGACAGTCTCGAGGGAGTGACGTAGATATACAAAGTGCGTGCATGCACACGAGAGGTTGGGGGCCTAGATAGGCAATGCATGTATTTAGCGTGAGAGGGTGAGAGGGAGAGGGGAGAGAGAGAGAGAGAGAGAGAGAGAGAGCTCTGCATGGGGTGCAATGGCGGGTGTGTGAGGTAAATACATTTGGTAACAGAGTGGAAAAAGGGGTTGTGTAGTTGAGAGACTTAGAGATCGAAACATGGAGAGAAAGAATGAACGTGTGTTGGAAACCGATATCTTCCTAAGGTGGTTAGGAGAGGAAGATTGACCGATACAAGAAGTATGTAGCGTGTGCGGGGGGGGGGGGTTGAATGTACATAGTATGAGACTTAACATCGATGTTTCAATTCGGTGTACATTGTAAGATTTGAACTGAGGACCATGCATACGAGTAATTATTTCGAATTCATGCCATACTAAGTTTCAAAAAGTTGACATTGACTCAATTTGTTGTGCTTTTTTGTAGGTCATATGTTTGAATCCATCCAAAAGTTTTCTCACTACCATGGTGTTCATCATATACATATGAATTTGTATTAAAGAAGTAGCATGGATAAAGTGAAATGCGAAATCCACGTTAGAATTGGATATCGCTACGTGACACACACACTAATTCAAATAACTAATTGTGTGACACACACTCTAATCCATGTTAGCGTGGATACCATTTCAATTTTTTTTCAAATAACTCCTCATGAATTAATTTATAGTACTCCCTCTGTTCACTTTTATAAGACCTTGAAGACATTTCAGACAATGTGCAAAACAGTTCGTTTTAAGTTGTTTGAAACGAGTTACAAAGTGAATGGAGGGAGTATCTCGTTTCGAATGACTAATTATTGCAAGGAAAACACGGGCATGTCGGGGTGGACGCTGCTTCGGTGCCTTAAAGGCACCTGCCTTTGGGTCACTGACATGTGGGCCAGCCACCTGTTGGGCCCACATGTCATGGACACAAAGGCAGGTGCCTTAAGGCACCGAAGCATAGTCCTGTCAGGGTGGTCGCATGTGTCGGACGGATGTGTAGCACCCAGCCACCCACCCCCCTCCTTCGTCCCCCCCACTCCCTCCCTCGTCCCTCCCTCCCCCACTCCGTCCCTCGTGTCCCTCCCCCCCCCAAAAGGACGACGACAAAATAAGTTTGCTCTTCCATGTTTTGGATTGAAATATCTGGCGGCCCCAATTCCAGCCCTGCAAAATCTATCTTCTCCACTGTCCCCTTCTGCGCCCAGATTGCTCAAATCCCTAATTCGCCGCCAACCCAAGAAAAGTTCGAATCGTCCCTCGTCTCGTCTCTTTCTCCACCTCTGTGCCAGACGACGACGACGAAGACGACGGTCGTGCTTCACCACCACACCGGAGCTACCTCATCTACGCCCTCGTCCACCACACCGGGTGGTCGACCGACAACATTGGCCCCCGCAACCGACGTGCCTCACAGACACGGAGTTCCACCGCATCAGGTGCGCTTCACCGACGCCGTCTCCCAGCTCACTGGGGCTACTTCACCAAGCACATCGTCGCACCTCCGCCCCCCGAGGTCGTTGGGGCTTCACCAACGGTCTCGTCCACCGCATCGTAGCGCTCCGCTGCCACTCAAGATCTGCATCCGTGCGCGGCCAGCCAACGCCAGCACATCACCCTCAACGGCTCTGAAGTGACCCGCACTCTAGCTAGGCGAGCATGCCCAAACGCCGGCCCGAACTAGGTATCCACACATCACTCCCTTGTGCACTGTTCCGACGATGTTTGGATATCCTTTCACTGCTCTCTTAGCTTACAGCCTATGCAACTCTGACTTTAACTCTTATTTCTTCTGGAGATATCATCTGAAACAAGCAAATCCATTTTTTTAGAGAAGCATGACAGTGCAACAGGATCTGGTACACATCCTGCACACCCGTATAACCTTGTAAGTATCTGTCCTCCGGTACAACATCAAGGTCGATTCCTCTTATTTGATCAACCATTCACCGTGTCAAAAATGCAGAGGGGGTGCAAGGAGCACAAGGCATGCACATCCAAGCAAGTGGTAACATGGACTTGTACATGGAACATCCCAAGCGCAAGCAGAGCTGTAGTGAGCCTGTACAACGAGCTAGCGTAAGTCCATGCATTTCATTTAATTTGTACTGGCATTCATGTATGATTTGTTTGCAGTGGCGGATCCACAAATTCAAGTTACCAGGGGCGAACATTTAACTTAAAAAATACGAATACACTTGCACTCCAGAAATCAACATAACTTGAGAAATGTGAAGCTACATGCACTTTGAAAACCAGCTAATGATCCAAAGTAGTTCAGATTATAAACACTAAATGATGCAAGCACAAAAAAACACAAAATGCAACATGGTGTACAAGGACTACAAACATGGTCTGTACCTACTTGAATTATTCGTCTCTGGCTGAAAATATCGAAGTGTAATTGCACCTATAACCAGTGCGCAAACTGCCTATCAATATATCTATCCTACACAAGTATGCCAATAGTTTCAAACAACAGATTGGAAAAGTATTTATGCTATGTTGTCATGAGACGGGGACTTTCTGGTAGATGGCCTCGACGTTTCCTCAAGCTATGAAAATGCACTATAATTTGCTTGTCATCAATGCCTGCAAATCTCTATCTCTCTCAACATAGCAAATCATCATTATACACTAAATTCTTCAATGAGCTTGCAAAATGCTTGCATTAGATCCCTCATTAGACACTATATGTTCATCACCAGGAGCATGTAAAATGTTTGCATCAAATCCTTTATTAGCAGTCTGTTCATTAGACACTTCAGGCTCAAGAACAACATTAGCTTGTATGTTTGCATCGGAAACTTGATTAGATACATCAGATTCAGTCAGTTCAGTATTGATTGGGGGAGTTATAAAATAAGTAGAAATTGGTTTCATTTTCTCATAGATTCCCTACATACAAGTAGTTTTACAACACCATCAGGTTTAACTATTGTCCAGAAATTGAAGAGTTGAATTAGATATAATCAAGGATGTGATGTACCTGCTCGTTGCGCATGCTACTCTTGCAAGCTGCGACTGTTCGTTTGCACAAGCTCGATGCCATGCCCGCGCTGCCGCCGCTGCCTCCCACGCAGGTTACACCCAGGGTTGGATCTTCATCTTCTTGTCCTTCCGTTCGTTTAAAGCCCGACGACCGCCCTCCAACGACGGCGCGAGGAAGTGTTGTGTCGGTCTGTCCAGCGGGGGCTAGGTTAGGAGCGAACCAGACTGGAGGCTGGAGCGAATCAATTGGGATATTTCCTGATGTCGATCAATATGGAAGGCGCTCGTTTCGGCCGCGAGCCTACTATAGGGCCTGCCTTGCACTTATGTTATTGGTCCATCCAAATTGAAACATTTTTCTTCATTTTTTACATTGCCTACTTGTGCGTTGGGACAAACAAAACTAGCCTGGGCCAACCTGGACGACTCAAACTAGGTGCATACTTTCCAGCCACCTGAGGCGGCCGCCCATACCAGCCCCTATGGTGGTGTCGCCCCTTTTTGTGTGTATGATTGGGTAGTGAAAAATATTCTAGTGGCGTTTTTGATTTACCCACAGAATGGTTGAATTGCTTGTTTCTATGAACTGAGTTCGCCAATAATGTGAAGAATGCCAGTCTTTTCATCATATTGTAGATTGCTTAGATCTCGATATGCCAAAAGTAATCGCATGAAATATAAAGTAAAAGCTAGTGTGATGTGTGTGGCTACAACTAGTCTGACTACACGTCCTCATATAACATATCAAGGACGCACCATCTGACCAGATTAACCATTCGACTTACCAATGCAGTGTGGGAAGAAAGAAGTATTGTGACTGCGTATCCAAGCAATTGATGCCATGGACTCCTTCGTACAACCAAGCAAGCAAAAAAGAAGTTGTAGTGTGCCTGTACAAAGAACTAGCATAAGTTTAGTTACCTACTTCTCGGAATTTTAGTTAGCCACTTATTGCAAAATTGTTCAATTATGTTGCTTGGCTTAATTTAGTTTGTTACTGATTACATAATGCCACATCCTGTTAATCATATTGTAGACTGCGCCTAGATATGTGTTTGATACTTACTGTTAAGAATTACCTGTTTGCCTTAACTTAAATATCTACTTGTTTGTTTAAGTGCTTTGCTGCTGCAACAACGGGTTACAATGATGTTAATAACTACTTTCCAGCATCCAATTGAAACTCTTTAATTCCTTCTTTGTTTAACTGGTTTGCTGTTATAACTCCCAGTTGAGATGTTTTGCTAACTTCAACATTTCTGAATCCAATCGGAACTTTAATGGCAAAACAGGTTAGCCCAAGATCAAAGAGGGAGGTCACCATGGACGTTGAATCATCCCACAGCAGTGGCACCGGCCCAATCGTGCATTATGAATTGCCAACTGCTGATGCTCTAGAGGCTAAACTAGTGGTAGAAAGAGATTCTGCTTCTGCACTTAGAGATGAAGTTGACATCTTGAGGAAGCAAACAGCACAATCAGAAGCAGTACTCAAGACAATCATTAAATATTTGGTCGATTTGAAAACGAAGCAAGCTGAGACTGACCAGATTGTTGAGGTCCTGAAGGAAAAAAGGAAATTAAATTCCTACTTGGTAAATCATAGGTGAAATGTTCTTTCCATCGTTGAATAACCTTTGTGTTGTCTGTTCATGTAATCAATCAAACCATTTGTTTTAGAGATCTTGTAATAATTGTTTTTTTGTTTTTGGTTTGTAATTTTATTTGAGCACAAGTCTGTATTAATTGATAAGACTCGGAGACATTTCATTTGGATTGCTGTGCCAGACCTACAAATATGCCAATCGGGCTGAATGTGCATTCAGCAATAGTAGTAGTATAGATGGACCATAAGTGGCACGCATCGGAAAGGGCCAAGATGCTGGCTAAAAAAAGGATGTTGTTGTAGCCAAAAAAACTACAATGGCCTGGCTTATGTATGTTAGTTGATATTATTGATCCATATACTCTATAAGTGTTTATATGTCTGTTAGTTCTATACATTCTTGGTTGATTGACTCGGTATTTGAATCTTGATACATCGCTTGTGTACATATCTAAATGGGAGTACACATTATGCTGCGTGTGACATTTGAGTTGGACATGAAGTGTTCCAAATATTCGAATTCACCTTAAACTGGATTCTAGCTTCTGAATTTGAGTATCGGCATTTGTAATCCATATTCATATATGAAAGTGGAATACATCTTTGCCGTCCTTTTGAAGATATATAAAAACACTTAGAATGATTTATAAAGATTGATATAGGAATACAAAATGGATTCGAATTTAGTTGCCAGAGTAAACGTGGATGTTATTGTCCCAAAATTTGAAAGAAGCGGCAAAATGTCCACTCCCACGTCGGCTGCCCGAAGCCAATTGTTTGGGAGATGGAAATTACTGTCTACCCATTACACGAACAATCCATCGTCCCGATTTTCACTTCTCTAAATAGGGGTAGGTCAGTAACTTCAATTAGACGTGACACGACCGCCTCTAAGCCCATTCCGACACGATGGGCGTCAAACATGGGCGGCAAAACACATTTGATTCAAGCTCGTCCGAAAGACCTCTGTTTCTCCCTCCATTCCCCATTCATACACGGTGGGCGGCAAAACAAACTCGACTCGGCCGAAATCGATGTAGGCAAATATTTTCAATAGGGGCAGGTTTGTAACTTCACTCAGAAGTGACACAACCGCCCAACCTGTCAGCCCCATTCATACACCGTGGGCGCCAACCATGGGCGCCAACCACCCTCTCCTCGCTCGAAATCGCTCTGGGTAAATATTGGCGAGATGCGAGATTACCGTCCTATCCCCAACCGATGAGACGTCCAAATTTTAAATGGGGGGCTAAGTTCGTAACTTTCCCATATTTCAGACAGGCGCGTCCCAAAAACATGGTTCCCCGTACCTCTCCCTCCATTTTCCGATTTCATACACCATCCATGCTAGAACACCCCATCCCCACACCAGCCTCCGTCCGCCACCCCATCCATCACCGTCGTCCTCCACCACATCTATCGCCACTATCCTCCACCATGCCGGAGCGCCTACCAAGACCGCATCGTCCACTGCTAGAGATGGACGTTTCTCATCCACGGTGACGGACCAATAGCCTTGCATCGCGTCCTCTCGCTTCATCGGTGCCGTCATCCTCTTTGCCAGGGCCGCTCACACAACCTTCTCTTCCACGCAACGGGACTTATCCCCCGATGCACCCGTCTATCATCGCAGATCTGCTTCAACGCCATCGACAGCCATCGCCCTCCGGATGCCTACACGGCGCCGCAAGAGAGGTGGTACTTCATATCTCCTCAACTTTTTGATCTCAACCAGAAAATAGATCTTAACTTGGTTACTCTACTTTCTTTTCAGCTCTTAGAATTTAGTTCTTAGTTTGAAGCAAACAATGGATGCTAAATATCATTACTTCGGTTTGCAACTTCAAATCTACCATGGCACAACCATAATACGGTTTAATTGATCATGCTTAGGGTTTAATTGATCATGTTGGTTCCGTGGTGGTTTCTTCAATAGAAATCGGAGGGGAAACCCTCTTTTGCTAAAAAAATATGCTTAGAGTTTCCCCCTTTTATGATCACTATACGATCAGAATACGTGCTTCCTGTAATAATAACACTGCTCCACCAATCAAGCTAAACAAGCTTAGTTATTCAAATATGAATCTGATATTATTAAAACAGAGTTGTTTAATTGGTCAGCTAAATGTTCCTAAATTAGTTTCGAAAATGCATGTTCGCGGTGTGTATCTCTACAGGGTGCCCATGGTGGGCCGGCCCACCCTGGGATTTTGGATCGTCCTAGGCCCTAATTCCCCTCCGTTCTATTGCGCGCTTCCGATCTCTACTCGCCCCCAGCCGCCTGCCTCGCCGGCGACTTGCCGTCCCCGGACGACATGACTCTAGGAGGAGATGTCGGACTAACAGGAAGCCAGGAGCCGCTCGCCCAACAGCGTCACCGCTGCCCGGGCGCGCCGCCGTGCCTACCTTCCCAGTCCACTCAGGGCTCAGGCATGCAGCACCCACCAAGCCAACCTGATTTATCCTGAGATACGTCCTCAACACTCAGCAGCCACTCCTCATCACCCATTTTCTAATTGATTCATTACTCATTAGGCAGGACTGTCATTAGGGTTTGTTGTGTGCCCAGTGCTACCTACACTTACTAATTCAGATGTATTTCGGTAATCTTGAGTACATCTAAAGTTCTCAAGGTTTTCAAAATTCCGACCCTCGGAACAGACACTAGTCATTTTGGATTGTTGGTCCTAGTGACATTGACCCACATTACTACTGCAAGCCAGGTTTGTTGACAATTTTACTTGTCTTTCTTACTCATTCGATATAATATCCAATTATTCACGTCGATTAGTTGCAAACAATAAGTGCTAGACAAACTTCTTCATTCAGATTTTGGACGGTCTCTTACTGCAGTTACAATTCTGCATACTTGTCCTAGTAAGCTCACAAGTAAATGATTGATTCACTACATCTATGCTTGCCTTGTCATATTTGTTATCAATATTATTTTAGGGTGGACCACCCTGTTTCTAAATACTAGAACCGTAGACATGAGTGAATAGTATTTCTCTATGTGATCTCTTCCATCATGTGTTGGCAACAAACACTACATTATATAGAAAGAAAGTGTCATTTCCCGCTTTTACATAGGTTTCGATCTTTTACATGGAATACAATCTGCCTACTTGCTTTGTGTCGCACTACCAACACTCCACTGTTGAAGCTAAACATTATGCCACTCATAATTGCGTAGTTTATTTGTTCAAATATGAATTTCATATGATTCTAATGTTCCTACTTCAGTTTTGAAATGTGTGCCTTCATGTTATAGAGACATAAGGGGTTTGTATTTCTGTGTGTGGTCTGGTTAGCATGGTTAGGGGGGTGAACTTTGCATATGCAGGGGTTTATAGGGAGACGCTCTTCGAGTTGAATCCGCAATGCATTCCATAGATAATCTGACTACTTTTTATGTTTTCATGAATCTCAGATTGTGAACAGCATCATAATGATTATGAGCTTGTGCGCATGAAAAGAATAAAGCAGAACAATGCCATGGCTGTCAAACTTGGCCTTAAGGGACTGAAATCAAGTCTAGATGCAATGCAATGTGAACGCTCTCCACCTACAGATTCATGCTCAGAATATGATCCTAACGGTGATTCTGAGCTAGAGGGACCTAAGTCAATGTAGCTCCCTAGTGGAGGAGTCAGAGGAAGATGCCCTATCTTATTCACCCATCAAGGTACTTGCTCTAACTTTCCATGGTTACATTGCTCGCACATATCTTGCAACCGATGCTTTGCATTGCTTCTACTTTGTTGAACTGCCATTAGCTTAGTTTACACATCGTGTATGTGAATACGCCCTGCCTATCCATTTTCAGTACATGTTCCATTTGTCATCGTACCATATTGATCCATTAAAATGATGTTCTTGTGAATCAGACGTTCAAAAGGAAGAGGGCGATTGCTGATCGTGGAGGAGCACAAGCAATGTATTTGGAAAAGGTAGTGGCACCTGATAAATCAAATAGACCATTAGGTGTAGTTGCAATATCACCTGACCCACAAAACACCCCAGCTCTAGCAGACTCTAGCCCTACTACACTGGTCATTTCTGATGCCCCAACTCAGCAGACGCCAACTGCAGCAAACAGTATGATTATGCTAGTTGACATAGCACCAGCTCTATGACGCAAAACCATGTTGCCAAATCCCTTTCTGAACCAGAGAGAGCCCCAATTGCAGCAAATAGGACCCCTGTTCCATTTCTTCCCAGTTTAGAAGACGAAGCTTATGTTGTTGTCAGGAACTTTGTGCGCATCTTTCCTTCATGGAAAGATTATACCGTAGACACAGAACAATTTCCAGTGTTCCTCCGCAACTTGCGCGTAAGTAATGTACTAATGTTATTCATGGTCATTACTGCATATGTTTCTACTAACAGAAGACACAAGACTTCATTCTTTTAAATAGGTGAGGAGCAAACTAGATTGTGAAGACGAGCAAGGGTTGGTTGCGCTTTTCAAACACTCATTGATGAAGTACCGTTCCTACTTGAGGCAAGCGCACTTCGATGGCAAGCCTCTGAACAAAATTTCTGTAAAGTCTCTGGTGCTACATTTATCCGACGGTGACTAGAATAATCTTGTTACACATTGATCTCGGCTGCAGCGTAAGGTACTGTCTATGATATCACATCACAATTTGAACTACATTTCTGCATTTGCCTTAATGTCTCACTTGTACGAAAACTGTTAGCAGAAGAACATTCGTTCTCAAGGGACCATAGAATCTCGCAACTATACTGCACACTGCATTGCTCTTGTGAGTACCTCTTGCCCTGTATGACCATACTTACTTTCATAGCTGTTTGATTATGTAGCATCACTGCACATGTTAGCCTTGTAATCATCCATTTGGTGGACATTATAAGATCCGTATGGACTCTTACATAAATTTAGAATCAACCCAATGCTTTTGAAGAGGTTTAGCTTTGCAGTCCTCTTGTAAGTACTGAACATGGTCTATCACTGTACTTACATTAATAGCTACTCCCTCCGTCCCATAATATAAGAACGTTTTGTACAGTACACCAGTGTTCAAAACACTCTTGTATTATGGGAAGAGGGATTGGTTCATTGTGTAGCATTCTGCATCTTATCTCCCCCGCCCACCATTTACTAAAAAAGATCAGATCTATATTTAATCTTACCAACAAGTAGAATACACACAATGCCAGTGCAAAAGTGTAGCCCATTGCTCTTGTCAGTACATTTTGTCCTGTAATGCTTGTACTTCCAGGGATTGGTAGTTGATTATGTAGCATCAATCTGCATCTTATTTTCATTATCCTCTATCCCTTCTAGTATTATCATATTTATAATTACTCTCTATAAAATGTAGAGTACAGGCAATGCTTATGAAGAAGATTATGTGCTGAAATTCTTGAGTTATCCTTCCCTTGACATGGAGAAGGGCATTATAAAGCCGGTGTTAACTGTTAATGTAAGTCAGTCCTTCTAAAGCCTTTATCCTCAATTGTTGTTTAATTTGCTCATACTCCCTATGGTTTACTGCTTTTGGTGTTTCTACTAAAATGTGTTCGCAAGAACTCTAAGTTCTAAGTTTTACTTGTAAAACCAAATTCCTTATTCATACCATTCATATTACTTAATACTCCCTATATGTATGCTTGTTTTTGTGGATCTATAATCCAGTGTGTGGTGAAGTAGCCCACGTTTGCACCTTGTCATCTCCTGTTTTATCTTACTGATGTGGCTGATGATATGAACAACATGCCATGCACATTATCCAAAATAGATACAATGATTTTATTTGCCCTTCATCTATGCTTGTTATGTTGAATGGTAATCCAGTAGTGTGGTGAAGCTCCCTGCATTATGAACAATGCCAAATTATGCTATTGATATTTTGAACTTGCTCTTTTTTTCTAATTTGAAATTGGATGGAACTGACAGCACAGTTATCATCTTTGTTTATACACGTGCAAATCCTGTCATCTCTGTGCTTTGTTTCAGGGTGATATGCCTGATGGCATGCATAAGTCTGCTGAAGGCTGTGAGACAAACCCAACATATATTGCAGCAGAGAAGGCAAAACATCTTGAAGATAGCGAGACAACCCTAAAGTCTTGTCTTGATGCAGTGTGCAAGTTACTTGAGACTAGCAGCCAGACAAGCTCACAGAATTCGTTGTCTCAATCAGTTCGACTTCTTCAGTCCCAAGTTCTAGCAAAAAGGCATTCTGCAACTCAACTTCGACTTGAAGTCCTATCTCTAAGAAAGATTGCGGAGAACACCAATGAGAACCTCATCGCTAAACAGCTACACCTGGAAGCTATCACCGACATGCTAGGCCGGTTTCACAGCCTTGCTCGGGAGCTTGCACAACAGTTCCCCCGCAAGGCTAACCTTTCTTGAACTGTCTTAGAAGTGGTCTTGGTTCAGTATTATTTTGTTACGCTGCAATGGTGCCCAGTTTTTGCAATCTGCTTCTTCATTGCGCTTTATGATCACTGGTGGCGAACTTCGATGCCCAGTGGATGTAATATACCTTAAATCCTTTATTGTATAGTGTAGGTTTATTCTTAGTTACTATGCCATAATTTCTTTATTGTATAGAGTAGGTTTGTTCTTAATTCCTACTAGTTACTGCCTTCATTCGCTATTTGGAAAAAAATCAAATGTAGTCGACCGGGCCGAAACATTCGACTCTAACGGGCCTGATTTTTAGCGGGCCACAATTGGGCCGGCCTGCATCTTTCTTGGTCCCGAATGATTGGGGCCTTCACACATTGCACCAGGCCCAAACTTACACCAACCTATATTTTAGTTGGGCCTTTTGTCGACCCAGCTCTTAGTTTGGCCCAGGTAGCGTTGGGCCATTAATAGGCTGAATATTGTACTGGCGTGTTACGACCGAGATGAAACCACGGGCCTTTAGCAGGCCAAAATGCATGTTGGGCCTCAATTTTCACTAGTCGTCGACGGGCCTTCAACAGGCTGAAATGTAGACCGGGCCATTTTGGGCCCAGTTATCTCACAGGCCATTACCAGGCCGAAACATATCTTGGTCCTGAGTTGGCCCACTGATATCATGGGCCTTTAAGAGGCCTAAAGCTTAGTACAGGCATCAACGGGCCGAATTACGCGACAGGCCTTTAACAGGCCCAAAGTCACGTTGGGCTTAACTGTTGCCACCTTTAGCACAGGCCGTTAGTGGGCCCGATGTCCCATTGGACCATATATGGCCCATGGGCAGCACGGGCCATTCCCAGGCCGAAAGTCACCCGGGCTGAAATGGGCCCATGTCTACATGAGGCCTCAAACATGCCAAAAGTCACACCGGGATGAAATGGGCCCATGTCTACATCAGGCCTCTAACAGGCCGAAATTCAATTGGCCGTAGTTGGGCCCAAATATTCGGCGAACAATTAACGGGCCAGATCTGGCTTCGGGCCACAAATGGGCCTAATTATTGGGCAAATAATTAATGGGCCAGATCTGGCTTCAGGCCGTAAATGGGCCCAAATATTGGCCGAACAATTTATGGGCCAGATCTGGCTTCGGGCCGTAAATGGGCATTTATTAAGCAGGCCGTTATTGGGCTGGCCCACTAGTACCTGATTAAGTACTACGGGCCTTTGAGTGGGCCGGCCTTTTTAACCTATATGGGCCTCTGTTGAGCCCAGCCACGTGTCGACGTATCATAGGCATGTCTCCTCCAATGGACGGGCGACATCTGGCCCACTGACGAGCTGACAGGTGTTTCCTTCGGTCAATCATAATTTTACACATGGAAATTCCCGTTGGTCCGGGCTGGTAACGGGTTATCAGATCCAAAACCCAAACCGATAGCTTAACGGCGTTCCGTTACGGTGGATGCCATGTGTCGGTCACCCTTGACGAAAGCACTTCTGTGACGTGCGATTTATCGTCATGGAAGTAGACACTTCCGTGATGATACTTTTGGTAATATCATGGAACACTTCTACGACAGCACAGGTATGACTATCTTGATTCTGTCATAAAATCGTCATGGATGTACATGCATGACAAAAAACGCGACCTACTGTGACAAACACGTATGATCATGGAAGTGTATTTTTTTATAGTGAGAGAAAGGAGTTCATCATCAACACACCATTTGTTACTTCTTGGAGAGTGGTGTCTCCTAGATTGGCTAGGTGTCACATGGGAGCCTCCGACAAGATTGTGGAGTTGAACCAAGGAGTTTGTAAGGGCAAGGAGATTGCCTACTTCATGAAGATATACCGCTAGTGAGGCAAGTCCTTCGTGGGCGACGACCATGGTGGGATAGACAAGGTTGCTTCTTCGTGGACCCTTCTTGGGTGGATCCATCCGTGGACTCGCGCAGCCGTTACCCTTCGTGGGTTGAAGTCTCCATCAACGTGGATGTACGATAGCACCACCTATCGGAACCACGACAAAAACATATGTGTCTCCAATTGCGTTTGAATTCTCCAAACCCTTTCCTTTACATTCTTGGAAGTTACATGCTTTACTTTTCGCTGTTCATATACTCTTTGCATGCTTGCTTGAATTGTGTTACGATTGCTTGACTTGTGATAAGTTAGCTAAAATCTGCCAAGAACTAAAATTGGGAAAATGATAGATTTTTATTTGGTCAAGTAGTCTAATCACCCCCCCCCCTCTAGACATACTTCTGATCCTACAAGAACTCATATACTTACTGCAAAAGTTTATTAGTCCTCAAAGCAAAGTAATACTAAGCATGCTCCTAGGGGGTAGGTTGGTAGGAGTTAACTATCACGCGCCCCCGACCTTCACACCAAGATAGGCAATCAAGGATAAATAGTGCTCCAACTTCCCAGCATAATAGGGGACTATACATGCAAGCTTCGAGAATCACAGACCTTAACACCAATATTCTTACTAACCAGAACCGTTTACTAGTACTTCCCACATATTATCATCTCTATATCACAAAACTATTGCAAGGAATCAAACTTATCATATTCAGTGATCCATAAGTTTTATGTAGGATTTTATGACTAAACATGCAATTGACCAATTCTGTTTGTATCTCTAAATAGATATAAGTGAGGCATGAGAGTTTAATTCTTTCTACAAAATATCATGCTCTAACAAATATAAGTGAAGCAAAAGAGCATTCTACAAACATCGGTTTTCTATGTGAAGAGAAACAGGCAATCCAAACTTCAAATGATATGAGTGTAGCACATGAAGCATTCTATAAAGCCATACTCAAAAGATATAAGTGAAGTGCAATGAGCACTCTATAAATAAAACATGGACTATCTCATACCAGCATGGTGCATAAAAGAAAAGTGAAAACTTAATGCAAAAGATGCTCCAAGATTTGCACATATCACATGAACAAAACAAAGACGAAAATGTATTGATACTTGTTGAAGAAAGATGGGATGCCTTCTGGGGCATACCCAAGCATAGACGCGTGAGTCTCCTTGAATATTCACTTGGGGTGCTTTGGGCATCCCCAATCTTGAGCTCTTGCCTCTCCTCCTTCTCCTTAGATCAAGACCTCCTCAATCTTTGATCACTTCATCCACACAATACTCAACAGAAAGCTCGGTAAGATCTATTAGTATAATAAAGCAAATAACTACTCTAAGTACTGTTGCAAACCAATTCATATTTTATTTTTTCATTGTAGCTATTGTAATATAACTTTTCCATGCCTTATACCGCCAATAGAATCGATAGTTTCATCAAAACAAGCAAAACAATGCATCAAAAACAAAATCTGTCTTAAGCAGGACAGTCTGTAGCAACCTGAACATCTACTGTCCTTATGGTACTACCAAAATTCTGAAAAAAATATGAAAAAATAAATAATTTGTATAGAAAGACTTTGCAAAGAAATTTAGAACCTTTCATCTTTCTAGTAAAAAATGTAAAATCGCGCGCTACAGCCAAAGTTTCTGTTTTTGCACTGCACATACCAACAAGCGATCTACTCATGCTAAAGGAAAATCTTGGCACATTATTTTTATAATACAATGGAATTGTACAAGGGGATATTTATTTTTGTGAGAATCTTCATGAAAATTTCTACATCGTTTCCATGAGCATGAACACAAGTGTTCAAGGTCGACCCTCGCTTCTCCAATGCATAACTTCCATTCGCTTCTCTTTTGTCGAAATTTTTTAAGTTCCCCTCTATATTTTTTTGTTTTAAAACTTTATAAAAGCACTCAACAGAAATAAATGACTCTCTAAGCCTTCCGGGTTGTCTCCCTGGCAGCGCTTTCTTTAAAGTCATTAAGCTAGGCATAAAGTGCTCAAGTAATGGATCCACCCGGATCCCAAGGTATATCAAAGCCAATTTTAATTAACAATGATTCGCATTTAGTAGTGAGCACAAAGCAACATATATCATGCAATGACAAAGTCTAACTCTCTTCCTATGCATCGGCATGTCATACAAGAACAATTCATGCACATCAAGTAATGGCCAATACATAGCATAAGAAGTTTCTTGCAATTTTATCATGTTGGAAACATAAAGAGGTGGAGATGTAGTTCCTCTCTCATAATAATTGCAAGTAGGAGCAACAAGCCCATGCATATTACATTCATCAAAGTTATCATGTGCAAGGTAAAAGGCAACCCGTCAATATAATCCTTAATAAGAGCAAACTTCTCAGATATAGTGTAGTTGGGAGAATTCAAAAAGATAATAGGACTATCATGTTTAGGTGCAATATCAACAATTTCATTCTTAACATAAGAAACTATAGCAAGTTCATCTCCATAAGCATAATTCATATTGGCATCTTGGCCACAAGCATAGCAAGCATCAAGTTAATCAAAAGGGGATATTTCAAAAGAATCAACGGGATCATAGCAATTATCATAGCATTCATCCTTTGGTAAGAATGAAGGGAGATTAAATAACATATGAGTTGAAGAGTTACTCTCATTAGAAGGTGGGCATGGGTAGCTAGTCCGCTCTTCCTCCTTTTGTTCTTCACTCTCCTCATCGTCTTTTTCATCCAATAAGCTCACAGTTTCATCAGTTCCTTCTTCCACAGACTCCGACAAAATATTAGTATCTTCTTGGACAACGGAGACTTTCTCAATAAATGCAGCAATATCGGAATTGTATTTATAATTATCATAGCAATATTTAAGGATAGCAAAATTTTCAGGCCTATAAACTGAATCATCAAAATTTTCAAACTTTTCAAACAAAGATTCAATTCATAACCCTTAAAAGAAACAAATTCTTATATTCATTCCACATCATAATAATCATATCTACCATTGGCATAAGAAGCGAGGGTTTCATTATCGTTAAATTCACATGAAAAGGGAAGGTGTGTAGCATTCATCATAGAGCAACAAGTATAATCATATCTCAAGCATAGCTCCCGAGCATACCAATGCAACATATAAATTTGATCCCATAAAAGTTTCCCTTTTGTGTCAAGCGATAATCCCTAAAGTATTCACGTTGATCCAACGTTACTCCCATTATCAAGTTGAATGGGGTTTTCTCAGGATTATCAAAGTAGTGCATAATATCTTTCAGATAATGAGCCTCAAGGGTTTTAGGAGGTTCCCCATCTCCATGAGTATCAAGTACCACTAATTTTTTTGGTGTTTCATGTTCCATATCCATAACTAAAGATAGAGAACAACTTAGAATAGAAAATAAAAACTACTTAGTGATAAAGCAAACAAGCACACACGAGAATATTCACCCCACGCTATTGCTAACTGGCAACGGCGCCAGAAAAAGGTCTTGATAAGACACAAGTATAGGGGATCATTTTTAGCCTTCTTCGATAAATAAGAGTGTTGAACCCAACGAGGAGCTAAAGGCAGAACAAATATTCCCTCAAGTTCTATCGACCACCGATACAACTCTATGCACACTTGACATTTGCTTTACGTAGAACAAGTATGAAACTATTTTTGCAAGAATAAAACTACAAGTACTTTGCGAGAATAAAACTATGAATAAAATTCAAGGTCGTAAAAGTGGATAGCTTGTGTCAACAAGAAAGTCATTTGTCCCTGGCAATTGATAACAAGTATTGGTAATCATTTTTGCAATTTTACATGAGGGAGAGGCATGAGCTAACATACTTTCTCTACTTGGATCATATGCACTTACGATTGGAACTCTATCAAGCATCCGCAACTACTAAAGATAATTAAGGTCGTGAACCCAACCATAGCATTAAGTATCAAGTCCTCTTTACTCCCATATGCCATAACCCACTTATCCGCGTTTAGGCTGTTGTCATCCCCCGCAACACTGACAATAAGCAAACAATGAACATATTGCAACACCCTATAGCGGGGCCCCCTCACGTTTGCGTGAGAACGGAGGGCACCGTATGATAGCACCAAAATAAAATATACAATCATACCAACCAAAATCACGTTTAGCCCATAGGACAAAACGGATCTACTCAAACATCATAGGATAACCATAGATCATTGGGAAATAATATATGGAGTTGAGCACCATGTTTAAGTAGAGATTACAGAGGGGAGAAGAGGTGTTACACCAATTCATAGAGGGGGAGAGTTGGTGTTGACGGTAGCAAGATAGTTGATGAAGATCGTCATCATGATCCTAGCCCCAACGGCAGTCCGCGCCACCGAGAGAGAGGGGAGAGCCCCCTCCTTCTTATTATTCCTTGGCCTCCCCCTTGATGGGAGGAGAGTTCACCCACTGGTCCATGGCCTCCATGGCGGCGGAGGGGCAGGATCTCCTCTGATATTAGATCTCCCTCTCTGTTCTCTTCTGCTTCGCGCTTCCTAGATCTGGTCCTTCACGGTTTGTTAAATTCTAGGAAATCCGTAACTCCGATTGCGCTGAGATTTTTAAATGATTTTTTTCCAGATATAAGCTTCCTTGCGCCCAAGTATAGCTCCAACCGACGATCAAGGAGGGAACAATACACCAAGGCGTGCCTAGGCCCTGGTGGCACGCCCTGGTGGGTTGTGGAGGCCTTGGGCTTCCGTTTACGTTGATTCCACCTCCAAATATTCACAAATATTCCAAAATATTTCTCCTTAGATTTTTATTGCATTTGGACTTCATTTGATATGGATTTTCTGCAAAACAAAAACATGCAACAAACAGGAACTGGCACTGGGCACTGGATAAGTAAGTTAGCATAAATAAATCATATAAAAAGTTGCCAAAAGTATGTAAAAGTTGAATAATATTGGCATTAAACAATCAAAAATTATAGATACGACGGAGATGTATCAAGGACCAGAGGGGAGACCCTCCTCCCATCTAGGGGAGGCCAAGAAAGAAGAAGAAGGAGGGGGGGCTCTCCCCCTCTCTCCTGGCAGCACCGGAGTGCTGTTGGGGGAATCATCGTGATGGTGATCTACACCAACAACTTCATCGCTGTCATCACCAGCTCCCCCCTCTATGTAGCGGTGTAACACCTATTTTACCTGTTGTAATCTCTACTTAAACATGGTGCTTTACGCCACATATTATTATCCAATGATATGTTTCCATCCTATGATGTTTGAGTATATTCTTTTTGTCCTATGTGTTGGGGATATAACTACTGAGTATAAACCGCCCAGGAGGGGCCGGATTATACTCACAAGTGGTCATCTATATAGAAGCCCATGAAGACGAAGACTATGGCGCTTTAACTATGAAGGCTTAGAGGCCCAGAGCCCAATGGCAGATTAGGGCCCATAGATGTAAACCGCCATAAGGCGTGTGACTTGTGTTGTAAGATAGGGAAAGGAAGAAACCAAGCCGGACACTTGTATGAGACGGCCTCGGGATTCTGTAGACCGGACGGGCGTCAACCTGTGTATATATAGGGACGACCCGGCGGTAGTTCAAGGACAAGAAACAACAACCCGAGAACTAGGCAAAGCGTATTTGCTCCCTAGTAATCGAGACCCCATCAACAACACCACAAATGGATCATAGGCTTTTACATTCACCTCAAGGGGCCGAACCAGTATAAACTCCCCATGTCCTTTGTCCGGTTTAACCCCTCTAAGCTAACCCGATCGCGATGGCTCCACGACTAAGTCCTTTCACTAGGACATTTGACATGATAATTCCACGACATAGGGTTAATTGTGGTATGGTGTGATTGATATGTGCTATATGTTAATATGATGTTGTCCTATGGTTCCCTCCGTATCGCCCAAGCGTGTGGGATTACCGCTATAGGGTATTGCAATACGTTCATGAGTCGCTTATAGTGGGTTGTGATAGTGAGAGAAGCTTAAACCCGAGTAAGGGGGTTGTTGCGTATGGGAGTGAAGAGGACTTGTTACTTAATGTTATGGTCGGGTTTTACCTTAATGATCTTTAGTATAGTTGTCGATGCTTGCTAGAGTTCCAATCATAAGTGCATGTGACCCAAGTACCTAAAGTATGTTAGTGTATGCCTCTCTCTCATTGCATATGATAAGTATATATCATGTTATATTCAATTGCCTATGGTCAATCTTTCTCTTTGTGTTACAAAAAGCTCTCTACTAAAACAAACTAATTTTTATTATCTAGCTAAGTACTTCTAGTTTTTTTTACTTGTTCTCGGTAAAGCGAACGTTAAGTGTGCTTGGAGTTGTATCGGTGGTTGATAGAACTTAAAGATAATATTAATTCTACCTTTAGCTCCCCTTTGGGTTCAGCACTCTGATAACCCACAAGTGTAGGGGATCGCAACAGCTGTATTCAACCCAAATTTCTTGATTCGACACAAGGGAGCCAAAGAATATTCTTAAGTATTAGCAGTTGAGTTGTCAATTCAACCACACCTAGATAACTTAGTATCTGCAGCAAGGTATTTAGTAGCAAAGTAGTATGATAGTAATGGTAACAGTGGTAAAGGTAAAGATAGAAATGATAGCAGTATTGTAGTGATTGTAACAGTAGCAACGGTAAAGTAGATAAGCGAAGCACAATATATGAAAAGCTCGTAGGCAATGGATCAGTGATGGATAATTATGTCAGATGCGATTCCTCGTGTAATAGCTATAACATAGGGTGACACAGAACTAGCTCCAATTCATCAATGTAATGTAGGCATGTATTCTGAATATAGTCACACGTGCTTATGGAAAAGAACTTACATGACATCTTTTGTCCTACCCTCCCATGGCAGCGGGGTCCTAGTGGAAACTAAGGGATATTAAGGCCTCCTTTTAATAGAGAACCGGAATAAAACATTAGCACTTGGTTAATACATGAACTCCTCAAACTACGGTCATCATCGAGAAGTATCCCGATTATTGTCACTTCGTGATTGTCGGAGCATAACACATAATAGGTGACTATAGACTTGCAAGATAGGATCAAGAACTCACATATATTCATGAAAACATAATAGCTTCAGATTTGAAATCATGGCACTCGGGCCCTAGTGGCAAGTATTAAGCATAGAAAAGTCATAGCAACATCAATCTCAGAACATAGTGGATACTAGGGATCAAACCCTAACAAAACTAACTTGATTACATGGTAAATATCATCCAACCCATCACCGTCCAGCAAGCCTACAATGGAATTACTCATGCACGGCGGTGAGCTTCATGAAATTGGTGATGGAGGATGGTTGATGATGATGACGGCAACGAATCCCCCTCTCCGGAGCCCCGAAAGGACTCCAGATCAGCCCTCCCGAGAGGTTTTAGGGCTTGGCGGCGGCTCCATATCGTAAAACGTGATGAAACTTCCTCTTTGATTTTTTTTCTCCGTGAAACGGAATATATGGAGTTGGAGTTGAGGTTGGTGGAGCAGCAGGGGGCCCACAAGACAGGGGGCACACCCTATAGGGGGGGGGGGCGCCCCCCACCCTCGTGGACAGCGTGTGGGCCCCTTGGCCTTCATCTTTTGCCAATATTTTTTATATTTTCTGAAACTTATCTCCGAGGATTTTCAAGTCATTCCGAGAACTTTTGTTTCTGAACAAAAATAACACCATGGTAGTTCTGCTGAAAACAGCGTCAGTCCGGGTTAGTTTCATTCAAATCATGCAAGTTAGAGTCCAAAACAAGGGCAAAAGTGTTTGGAAAAGTAGATACGTTGGAGACGTATCAACTCCCCCAAGCTTAAAACTTTGCTTGTCCTCAAGCAATTCAGTTGACAAACTAAAAGTGATAATGAAAAACTTTTACAAACTCTGTTTGCTCTTGTTGTTGTAAATATGTAAAGCCAGCATTCAAGGTTTCAGCAAAGATTATGAATTAACCATATTCACAATAACACTCAGGTCTCATGTTTACTCATATCAATGGCATAATCAACTAGCGAGCGATAATAATAAAACTTGGATGACAACACTTTCTCAAGACAATCGTAATATGATATAACAAAATGGTATCTCGCTAGCCCTTTCTGAGACCGCAAGACATAAATGCAAAGCACCTTTAAAGATCAAGGATTGACTAAACATTGTAATTCATGGTAAAAGAGATCCAGTCAAGTCATACCCAATACAAATTAATAGTAATGCATACAAATGATAGTGTGCTCTCTAGCGGGTGCTTTTTAATAAGAAGGTGATGACTCAACATAAAAGTAAATAGATAGGCCCTTCGCAGAGGGAAGCAGGGATTCGTAGAGGTGCCAGAGCTCGATTTTAAAATAGAGAGATAAATAACATTTTGAGCGGCATACTTTCATTGTCAACGCAACAACTATGAGATGGCGATATCTTCCATACTACATGCATTATAGGCGGTTCCCAAACAGAATGGTAAAGTTTATACTCCCCCACCACCAACAAACATCAATCCATAGCTTGCTCAAAACAACGAGTGCCTCCAACTAACAACAATCCTGGGGGAGTTTTGTTTAATTATTTTGATTTGCTTTGATCTTTTTGATCATGGGACTGGGCATCCCATTTACCAGCCATTTTCACGTGAATGAGGAGCGGAGTCCACTGCTCTTGAGAATAACCCACCTAGCATGGAAGATACAAACAGCCCTAGTTGAAACATGAGCTGCTCGAGCATACAAAACAGAATTTCATTTGAAGGTTTGGAGTTTGGCACATACAAATTTACTTGGAACGGCAGGTAGATACCGTATATAGGAAGGTATGGTGGACTCATATGGAATAACTTTGGGGTTTATCGAGTTTGGATGCACAAGCAGTAGTCCCGCTTAGTACAGGTGAAGGCTAGCAAAAGACTGGGAAGCGACCAACTGAGAGAGAGACAACAGTCATGAACATGCATTAGAATTAATTTACACTAGGTGCAAGCATGAGTAGGATATAATCCACCATGAACATAAATATCATGAAGGCTATGTTGATTTTGTTTCAACTACATGCATGAATCAGGAACGAATCAGGAACGACGAATTCATCATATTTACAAAAACAAAAGAGGTCGAGTTCATACAAGCTTCTGTCATCTCAATCAGTCCATCATATATTGTCATTATTGCCTTTCACTTGCACGACCGAACGATGTGTATAATAATAAGAGTGCACGTGCATTGGACTAAGCTGGAATCTGCAAGCATTCAAATCAAGAGAGAAGACAAAGTAATGTGGCTCTAAATTAAATTAACAATCATGCATATGAGAGCCGCTAAACATTTTCAATATGGTCTTCTACTCTCAGTCCCCAAAAGAAAAGAAAAGAAAACTATTTACACGGGAAAGCTCCCAACAAGTAAAAGAAGAATGAGAAATCTTTTTGGGTTTTCTTTTTAATTATTTCTACTATAGGCATGAAAATTAAACTAACTAATTTTTTTGGTTTTTTTATAAGGTTTATCAAACACACAAGAAGAAAACTAGGAAAAGAATTTAAACTAGCATGGATAGTACAATGAAAGAATACGAGCACCGATGACTAGAATAGTGTGTGAACATGAATATAAAAGTCGATGGGAAATACGTACTCCCCCAAGCTTAGGCTTTTGGCCTAAGTTGCTTTATGGCCATGGATAGCGGCTACTCTCCCCGGTATACTAAGAAGTGTCCTCGTACTGCCACCGGTTAGCGATCTCCTCCGGATCCCACTGATAAGATGATGGGCGATATGGGTCCAGTGGTGGTTCCGACTCAGGTTCTGGAGTTGATGTCTGGCCTCGATATGCGTACACCGCTTCTGGCAACACAAGGTAGTGCCCTGCAGTTAAATCAAATAAGGAAGATGCAGGCAGGGTAATAACCTCATTGTGTTTCTTATTAAATATTAGGTTATACAGGAGCATCTTATCATCATTGTAAACAATAAACTCATGCGCTACCATGCTCCTGTAATCTAAATAGGTAAGAGGCAAAGATGTCTCCTCTTCCTCATCATGTCTAATAGGCATCTCAAAGTATCTAGAAAGGCATGCAGCATAGATGCCTCCAAAGATGGGGCCCTTTGTATGGTCTAGACTTAACTGTTTAGCAATAACGGCACCCATACTAAAAGTGTTATCACAAAATAAGGCATGGAGCGGAATAACAATATCAGGAACATTGAAGTTTCCACTATTTCCACGACCAATTAAGCATCGACTAGCAAATAATGCAAAGTAGCGCAAAATAGGGAAGTGTATGCTAGTGATTCTTGCCTCGGAACCTTTTTCCGATTCCCCTAAAGCAATAGTATCAACGAAACCATCCACATCTTTATGATGTGGTTCATCTAAGCTACCCTCAAAGGGTATTCTACAAACCGCGCAAAAATCATGTAATGACATTTCCTTAGCCTCATCATATAAATGAAAGGATACTGAAGGAGGTGAATTTTTAGGATGATAATAAAACTTTTGCACGAAAGTATTGGTAAGTAAGAGATACTGTTTGATTCGGTCGTGGAGGAAGTCGGTGAGGCCAGCATTTTCAGCCAAAGAATAGAAGTCTTCATAAATCATGGTTGCTCTCAAGAAATTATCACATGGCTATTCACAAGGCCTTACTTCCGCTATGCAAGGAAGATTATACTTGGCCTTTTCTTTCTCCTTATCTTGCTTATCCTTGGAGGCTTGGCTAGAAGAGCCCCTCAATAACCCCTTCTTCATCTTTTCTGAAAATTCTGAAATTTTTAGTAACTTCAAAATAAAAGTAAAAAAACTGAACAAGATTGATAGCAACTACTACTACAAGTGCCTAGAGACTATATCATGCATTAAAATCACTTGGGACCTCATAAATTTGACATGCAATCTCAATAACAGGGTCACCTATGCAGCAAAAAATTGCGATGAATAAAGCACTAGAACAAAAACTAATTGGATCAATGGAGGAGTCACATACCAAGCAACAATCTCCCAAAGCAATTTTGTGAATGGGGCTTTGAGCAGGGAGATCAAAAATCGCAGCAAAATGAGTCGGAACTCGTGCTTGAGCTGGATGATGATTTTTTTGGGAGGAAGAAGAAGTGTATGGGTGTAGGAATAAGTGGAGGGGGTCTACCATGGGCCCACGAGACAGGGGGGCGTGCCCTCCACCCTCGTGGCCAGGTGGTAGATCCCCGTGCAGTGTTCTCAGTGACTAAAATCCTAAAATATTCCCCAAAAAATCATACTAAATTTGCAGGGAATTTGGAGCACTTTTATTTTCAGGATATTTTTATTGCATGAATAATTCAGAAAACAGACAAAATATTTTATTTCTACTTTATTTATTCTAAGTAACAGAAAGTAAAGAGAGGGTACAGAAGGTTGTGCCTTCTAGTTTCATCCATCTCATGATCCTCAAAATGAATCCACTAACAAGGTTGATCAAGTCTCGTTAACAAACTCATTCCGAATCACATAGCACCGGAGAAATTTCAAAGTGACACTAGGTTACCTCAACAGGGATATGAAAATCCCCAATAATAAGAATATCATACTTTTTCTTTGAAGTAGGAAGAGGAAATTCAAAACCTCCAATAATAATTGATGGAATTTTCCCAATAGAATTTATGTTGTGAACTTGAGGTTGTTTCCTCGGAAAATTTACCGTATGCTCATTTCCATTAACATGAAAGGTGACATTGCCTTTATTGCAATCAATAACAGCACCTGCAGTATTTAAAAAAGGTCTATCAAGGATAATCGACATACTGTCGTCCTCAGGAATATCAAGAATGACGAAGTCTGTTAAGATAGTAACATTCGCAACAACAACAGGCACATCCTCACAAATGCCGACAGGTATAGCAGTTGATTTATCAGCCATTTGCAAGGATATCTCGGTGGGTGTCAACTTACTTAATTCAAGTCTACGGTACAAGGAAAGAGGCATAATACTAACACTGGCTCCTAAATCACATAAGGCAGTTTTAACATAATTTATTTTTATGGAGCATGGTATAGTGGGCACTCCGGGAACACCAAGTTTCTTAGGTATTCCATCCCTAAAGGTATAGTTAGCAAGCATGGTGGAGATTTCAGCTTCAGGTATTTTCCTTTTATTAGTGATGATATCTTTCATGTATTTAGCATAGGGGTTTGTTTTAAGCATATCAGTTAAGCGCATGCATAAGAAAATAGGTCTAATCATTTTAGCAAAACGCTCAAAGTCCTCATCATCCTTTGTCTTGGATGGTTTAGGAGGAAAGGGCATGGGTTTCTGAACCCATGGTTCTCTTTCCCTACCATGTTTCCTAGCAACAAAATCTCTCTTATCATAACGTTGGTTTCTAGATTGTGGGTTATCAAGACAAACATCAGGTTCAATTTCTACATCATTGTTATTACTAGGTTAAGCATCTACATGAACATCATTATTAGCATTATCATTAGGTTCATGTTCATCTACGGATTATGTTTCATCATCAGAGACAGAAGTATTATCAGGATTCTCAGTTGTTTCTACATTAGGTTCACTATAAGCATGCAAAGTATTGTCATTTTTCTCTTTCTTCTTCTTAGAAGAACTAGGAGCATCTAGATTATTTTTCTGGGAATCTTGTTCAATCCTCTTAGGGTGGCCTTCAGGATACAAAGGTTCCTGAGTCATTTTACTTGTTCCAGTAGTCACTCTAACAGCAAAATCATGTTTATTATTTAATTCATCTAGCAATTCATTCGGAGGCTTAAGTACTTGTCCAGCTTGAGTGGTAAACATAGAAGCATGTTTACTAGTGAGTTTAAGTTCACCCTTAACTCTAGACATATAATCACTCAAGCGTCCAACCATATAAGCATTATTTTTCAACTGTCTACTAACATAATCATTGAAATTTTCTTGTTTATCCATAAAGTCATCAAACTCATCTAAGCATTGGCTATGAAACTTATTAGACAGAATTTCAACTTTATCATATCTATAGAGAGAATTTACCTTCACTTCCTGTGTCGGGTTATCAAGACGATGTGTTTCTTCAACAGGCGATATATTAAGACCATGTATCTCTTCAATAGGAGGTAAATTCTCAACATCCTCAGATTTAGTGCCTTTTTCTTTCATTGATTTCTTTGCCTCTTGCATATCTTCAGGACTGAGAAATAGAACACACTCTTCTTCGGAGTACGTTTAGGAATAGGTTCAGGAGTTGGCTCAATTGGTTCAGGAATTGTCTCAGGGATTGGCCCAAGAAGAGTCCAATTATTTTCATTTGTCAACATATTATTCAATAGCAATTCAGCTTGGTCGACTGTTCTTTCCCTGAAAACACAACCAGCACAACTATCCAAGTGGTCCTTGGAAGCATCGGTTAGTCCATTATAGAAGATATCAAGTATTTCATTTTTCTTAAGAGGATGATCAGACAAAGCATTAAGTAATCGGAGAAGCCTCCCCCAAGCTTGTGGGAGACTCTCTTCTTTTATTTGCACAAAATTATATATTCCCCGCAAGGCAGCTTGTTTCTTATGAGCAGGGAAATATTTAGCAGATAAGTAATAAATCATATCCTGGGGACTACGCACACAACCAGGATCAAGGGAATTATACCAAGTTTTAGCATCACACTACTAGGGAAAACCTTATACGCAGAAATTTAGCAACAACACGGGTCAAAAAAGGGCGCTAGTGCTAGATAGCAGTGGCGATTGATAGAAAACCGCGCTATAGATACAATCTTAGCAGTAGCGTGTGTAGCGGCAAAAGCGCTACTACTAATATTCCCGTTGGTAGAATGATAGGCTACGCATAGCAGTAGCGGGCTTGGAAGAAGCACGCTACCGCTAGGGCATAAGTAGTAGCGCGTTTCCTACGAAGAGCGCTACTACTAATGGAAATAAAATAAGATGAAAAACAAATAGAAAAGTAAATGAAAATGAAAGAAATAGAAAAAGGAGAAAGGAAAAAATAAAATGTAAAGCAAAATAAATGAAAAAGCGAAAAAACGGAGGAAGGCATAGCAGTAGCGTGTGTTTGTAATAGGCGCTATAGCTAACATAGCTGCAGCGCGTGTCCTAGACCCCCGCTATAGAAACAGAAAAGGAAATTAAAAAATGGAAGAAAATTACATAGCTATAGCAGCAGCGCATTTTGTAAAAACCGCTATAGCTATCTTAGCTATAGCGCGTTTTACCAAACATGCTACCGCTAAGTTTGACTTAACCAAAAAACCATTTCCCCCCGGCCACCACTTCTCCCCCAAATCCCTCGACCCACCCCGCTGCTGTCTCCCTGATTCACCGTCGCCCCACTTCGTCGCCATCTCCTGCCGATATCGACGCCACGAGAGCCGTGCGCCGTCGACGCCACCGGAGCCGCCCCCAACGCCACGGAACCGCGCGGCCTCATCAACGCCACCCGAGCCTCCGTCGACGCCACCGGATCCTCCCTCACCACAACTGCCTCCCTCACCGTCACCGGAGACACCCCTGCCTCCCTCGCCACCACCAGAGCCATCATCTATAAGCCCCCACCCCTCCTCTCTCTCTCTCATGCATAGGTTAGCTAGTTTAATTAGCTTAACTATCTAGGTTAGGGCAAAATTTTAGTTAGGGCTTTGACAGAGAAGTAGTTAGGTTAACTAGTTTAATTAGGTTAATTATCTAGGTTAGTGCAAAAATTATTTAGGGCTTTGACAGAGAACTAGTCAGGTTAACTACTTTAATTAGGTTAATTATCTAGGTTAATTAGTGCAAAAATTTATTTAGGGCTTTGACAGAGAACTAGCCGCGTTAACAAGTTTAATTAGGTTAATTATCTAGGTAAACTAGATTAACTAACTAGGTTAATTAGGTTCGTTGGATTGACAAGCTAGGTTAAGTAGGTTGGCTAGGTTAGAGGAAAATTTTATTTTAGAGCATTAGGTCAGAAGGGTTAGAGAAATGGAGTTCCTTTGCAATTTAATTGGGTTCTGTCCTAGGCACAGAAGGGTTAGAGATAATAATGTGTGTTTGTGTGAGAGAGAGGAATAGCTAGATCAACATAATTTGGGTTTTGTCCTAGGCAGAGAAGTGTTTAGTGAGGTCATTTTGCAAAGGTTTTTGATTTTTGAAAAGACCACTATTTTTGAAGGAAAAGAATTTAGGCAAATTTTATTTTAAAGATGATCCCTTCCTAGAGTTTTATTGTTGATTATATCTTTTCATTGAAGTGGTCATGTTATATCTTTTCATTGAAGTGGTTCGATTGTGCCCAAGTGGCTTTGTTGTTTCCAGGGAATGATGCTGAGTGGCCTATGTTTTGCCGGAATGTTGATTCATTTCTGTTCCAGCAAATTTCAGGTTCTCGATTTGTCCACTTTTTAGCAATGGACATGCCAAAATTTTCCGTGAATTTCGGCATGACTTGTGCTACAAACTAGGACATATAGAGTGCCCGGGAATTGCCGCACCAGGAAGCAGTCAACATTCCTGCAAAACAATAGGCCTTTTTATGTCATTATTCATTTTATTAGGTCTAGAATTAATTGACTAGATTTAATCATAGGAAATATGGCTAGCAACGATGAAGGACAGGGTTCTGTTGATTGCGTCGACGTCTACCGGGCGGCACACGAATTTTTTAGCCTTACCGACGATCAACGATGTTGTTGCTGGGCCCACCGGTGGCATCGGGGACTGAGACCGACACACAGACCGATGCTGAGACTAAGACCGGCGCTAAGACTCTGACCGGCATCGGGACCGGCGCTGAGACTGAGACCGGTGCTGCCTCGGGGAGCGGAGCCAGTGTAGAACCGAAAGCAAAGAGGCAACGGCTTCCTAACAAACTCGGGACTACTAGACTGGTGGTCACGGAGGTGGACGACGACATTTTTGAGCCAAAGGCGCCCGAGGAAGTGCGTTGATGCTACGGCAATCAAATAGGCTGCGTCGTACGGACAACCGCCACCATCAACGATGAGAAACTACAGAAGATAGAAAATATGAGGAGCTCCCTCCTAAAGAAGTTTCACCAGATATTCTTGTTCCCGGGCCGGAATGAGAAGGATTATGAAGATCCAGACGAGGACCCGGCAATGAAGAAGATAAACAAACACGCCATGACCAAGTTTAGCGACGCGTTGGCCACCTGGAAAACTTGAGTGAAAGCAAGGATCATCAACAAGAAGGAACCCTACTCCGAGATTGTAAAGGATAATCCGACAATCATGGAAGACCAGTTTCAAATATTCAACGAGGCTTGCGAGGCCGAAGCTGCCAAAAACAAGTCTAAGTACATGAAGGGGCTTCAAGAGAGGAACATTGGGAGCCACCACCTCAGAAGCACTGGTTACGGCGGAAAGAGGTCCAAATGGGCCAAGGAGGACACGGAAGCCGCGAGTCTGGGCATCCCAGACCCCTTGGCGGATTTCATCGTCCTGCAGGAGCGTGACGTCCTGAGGGCCCGGCATTGTTGGGACCCAGTGAGGAAGGTTTACGAGACAACACCGGTCATTACGGAGTTCATGAGACTGCTGGTAATTTTAGTTTCTGATCAATTCGACTGCACACGTTAGTCATATTTGTAAACGATCCTTGTGCCTTTTGCAGAGAGAGCAGCACCGGATTGCGGCCGAAAGCGACTCGCCTTCTGAGGCATTGGCGAGGCCCAAGTGGGACACTCCATTCAACCAGGAATTGAACATATTGAAATGACAACCGGTGGATATTCGACCGTCGTATGGACGCGTGCACGGTGTCAGAGACGGCGCCACGTGGAAGAAGTACTACCATGAGACCACGGAGGAGAGAAAGGAAAGACGGAGGTTAACTGAAGAAAACATCGAAAAGAAGGTTGAGATTGCGGTTGAGAAGAAATCATCTCAGACAGTCGCAACAGCGGTAGCTACTGCAAAATAGGTGGTTGCAGATTTGTCTACTTCCTTGGTGACGGGAGTTTTCACTTGGACAAGGCAAAATCCAGATAAAAAATGCAGAGGACTTTCCCCTTGCTGACTTCTTGGGAGCACCTGCTCCCGCACTGGCTCCCGCACCGGACGTGCTCAGCGGTGCTTCGTCTTTGGCTGAGCTCGACGCCCTCACGGTATGTGTCAAACCGGCCCCCTTCAATATAAATGTATAATCTCCCATTTTCGTTGCCTTTCGGATGTCTCACGTCGCAGACTTTTCTTTGCAGGCCGACGAAACCCCGTGCACTAGATTGTACACCATCGGTGACCAGAAGGTGGACGTGGGGAAGGCGACGATAATGGAGCCGAAGGAACCATTGTTCCACAGCCGGCCGATCCCCCCGAACGACTTCAAGGTTTCTGTGGCCAGTGTTGAACCGGGCCACGAGAATTTGCCTCCTCCAACACTACTGGTGGATGACGAGGAGACACCGCAGCGGCTTGGTGATTGTTGCAATGGGTGGGTCCTGTTGTGGCCAAAGAGTCTGCTTTGTCTGGAGGCGGTCGGGAGCACACACACGAGCACGCAGCCTCAGCAAGGTATGAACATCAACACCCCACCTACCCAATTAGCGTCGGGTGTCGGGTTTGGTAATAGCGTACGGGGTAAGGAGGAGGCTCCATTAGTTGATGATGACGTCACCATGGATGAGGATGAGGACGACTGTGGCGCTGAACAGTATGTCTATACTGGCGCCTCCTCAGGGTTTGAGTGTCATGAGTCGTTGCCTGAATTGCCGTCTCAACGTATTATGGATGACCTTCCGGTAGTAAAGAAGTCTAGGAAGAGAGCGAGGAAAGGCAAAAAAGCTGATTCTATGATCCAGCCGCCTCAGCAGCCTCGGCTTCAGGACCATATAGATATCCCCGATGCGGATAAATGGCATATCCCCGATGCGGATAAATGGCATATCCCCGGTCAACCAATCCTACCTGCAACAGCGCTACAGACTAGATTTGGCGATCTAAGGAGACTTCATGACGATGTGTTGCGGGTAGAGAAAGGCCTCATCGCCTCGACAGATCCAGGATACCCACTCTACGTGGTTAACATTCCGCGGAAAATGTCGTACGTCGACAGCTTCCCCGCGGATAAGTTCTTCCTCCGATTCGATTACATATTCGACATGTTTCACGTGAAGAAGCTGGATTTTACGTTTGTCCGCCTTTATGCCTTGCACATGAACTACATCATCGGGGTTGAGCATATATCTCATATCTGTGTCGCTGACCCGTACTACATGCATGAGGGCTTCTTGGGAGTCTGCGCAGAGCACCGCGTATACGCGAGGGAATACATCGTCAATTTCATGCTCACCAATAAGGACAAGGGGGCGATTCTCGTGCCTTATCATCCCGTGTAAGTCATCCGCGCTGCTATCCTTCCTTCGATTTCAATCATTCATTTACACGGTGGAGGCTAAGTAATATGAGGTGTCCTTATTTTGCGCAGTGGCGGGCGCGTCGTCCTCATCATCCTATACCCCCAATTCTCCCACGCTCTTTACTTGGACTCGTCGAAGAACATTTACAAAAAGGATTACACCCACATCAAGGATGTTCTCGACAGTGCTATGCTTTACTACCAAGAAAGGGGTGGAGAGGTCAGGGACAAGAAGAGAAGGGGCGGCAGGGTCGCCTTCGGCCATAAGACCGACTTCTGCTGCATCCAGCAACCGAACAATTCTCTTAATGATGGATTCCATGTCCTACACCACATCCTGGAGTACAGACAGGATCACCAGAACCTTCGCATGTCACCTAGATCTGGCGATGCCCATATTCTGCAATGGGCAAAGAACGTAGGAGATATCGAGGATCATCGACTTCGAGCTGAGTTCTATCACATCCAGCACGAACTTGCCCAAATCATCATGAAGGAGGTCGTCAAAAAAACAGGGATGTTCTAAGAAGAAGGACAAATTTCGCGGGAAGACGTCCGAACATGGATAGCCTCTCATCGTCTCGACATGAAGCCTTTCACTAAGCTCGGGGACTATCTCCCTGACCTCAATGGATGGCACGGAACATGGATACTTTGAGTTATGTGCAGTGAAACTTTATTTGTGATGTAATTAAACCGTCCTCCTCCTCGACTAGCGAAGATCACTCTAGTTAGGGCATTTTGGGTACGATGAACTTTGTTATTTACGCTTATGATATGTTGTTTCTATTTTTGCCAAGTCTGTCTCTTTCTGTTGCTCAACTATATATGTTGCATATCATCGACTCATGTGATGATGCAGGTGCATAGATCATCGATGAAGAAGAAGTGCTACGCCAGGAGTATATATACGACGAGTGGCCGAAGTGTCAGGCCCAGGTGTTATCGGTTTCCGGTTTCCGAGCGACAGGCAGTAGTTAGTTTAGGTTCACGCTAATGCGAGAGAGGGATACGAACTCATGTACTCAAAGTGATGGCTCTTCTCGCGTATACCATTGTTTAGATGGATGATGATGTATTTGCAAGTAATCGAGGACTTGTATCGCTATTTTCGAGATGATGATGAGAGACCACTTTGTGTTGGATGACGATTATGATGATGACATGATTTGATGAGACTAATTGTATGTATATGCTATGATTACATTTGTATGTGTATGGTATGCTAAAGATTATTGTATAAAGCCTATTCAAATACAAAACAAATACAAAAACAAATATGCAGGAAAAAACTAATAAAACTAGTAGTAGCGAGGGGGGGAAATTTAGCAGTAGCGCCGCATTACCAGTAGCGCTTCCCGGTAAACATCGCTGCAGATAATATCAGCAGCGCCCTTTTCTAAACAGCGCTACAGCTATTCATGTATAGCAGTAGCGTGGGACAACAGGCGCTACTGCTATACGTTAGCTGTAGCGCCTTATTAGTAGCGTCTGTCCCCTGCTACTGAGAGGCCCAAAACCCGCGCTGCTGCTAGGCTTTTCCCTAGTAGTGTCACCTTTTAATGAGAACGGAAATATCTTAAGAATATAATAATAGCGAGACTTCTCATCATTAGTAAACAGGGTGGCTATATCATTTAAGTTGGTAAGATGTGCCGCTATAGTTTCAGATTCAGTGCCAGAGAAAGGATCGGATTCAACTAAAGTAATAATCTCAGGATCAACAGAGAATTCATAGTCCTTATCAGTAACAAAGATAGGTGAAGTGGCAAAAGTAGGGTCATGTTTCATTCTAGCATTCAGAGTCTTTTGTTTCAGCTTAGCTAATAATTTCTTAAGATCTGATCTATCATTGCAAGCAAGAAAATCTCTAGCAGTTTCTTCATCGATACCATAACCCTTAGGACGAACATGCAATTCATAATTAGGGGGAGAACCTTCATCATCGCTTTCATTAATAATTTCATTTTCAATAATTTCATTCTCCCTAGCCCTAGTAAGTTGTTCATCAAGAAATTCTCCTAATGGCACAGTAGTATCAAGCATAGAAGTAGTTTCATCATAATTATCATGCATAGAAGAAGTGGCATCATCAATAACATGCGACATATCAAAATTCTTATCAGTTGTAGGTTTAGGTGTCGCACGCTTACTCATAACAGAAGGAGAATCTAGTGCAGAGCTAGATGGCAGTTCCTTACCTCCCTCGTAGTTGAGGGATAAATTTTAGTTCTTTGATCTTTCAAGTTCTTCATAGTGCTCAGCAGATATAAATCCGAAGTGACACAAAGAATAGAGCTATGCTCCCCAGCAATGCTGCCAGATATTAGTCTTGATAACCCACAAGTGTAGGGGATCGCAACAACTTTCGACGATAGAGTATTCAACCCAAATTTATTGATTCGACTCAAGGGGAGCCAAAGAATATTCTTAAGTATTAGCAGTTGAGTTGTCAATTCAACCACACCTGGATAACTTAGTATCTGCAGCAAGGTATTTAGTAGCAAAGTAGTATGATAGTAATGGTAACAGTGGTAAAGGTAAAGATAGTAATGATAGCAGTATTGTAGTGATTGTAATAGTAGCAATGGATCAGTGATGGATTATTATGTCGGATGTGATTCCTAATGTAATAGCTATAACATAAGGTGACACAGAACTAGCTCCAACTCATCAATGTAATGTAGGCATGTATTTCGAATATAGTCACACGTGCTTATGGAAAAGAACTTGCATGACATCTTTTGTCCTACCCTCCCGTGGCAGCAGGGTCCTAGTGGAAACTAAGGGATATTAAGGCCTCCTTTTAATAGAGAACCAGACCAAAGCATTAGCACTTGGTGAATACTTGAACTCCTCAAACTATGGTCATCACCGAGAAGTATCCCAATTATTGTGACTTTGGGGTTGTCGGATCATAACACATAATAGGTGACTATAGACTTTCAAATAGGATCAAGAACTCACATATAATCATGAAAACATAGGTTCAGATCTGAAATCATGGCACTCGAGCCCTAGTGACAAGCATTAAGCATAGCAAAGTCATAGCAACATCAATCTCAGAACATAGTGGATACTAGGGATCAAACCCTAACAAACTAACTTGATTACATGGTAAATCTCATCCAACCCATCACCGTCCAGCAAGCCTACGATGGAATTACTCACGCACAACGGTGAGCTTCATGAAATTGGTGATGGAGGATGGTTGAAGATGACGACAACGACGAATCCCCCTCTCCGGAGCCCCGAACGGACTCCAGATCAGCCCTCCCAAGAGGTTTTAGGGCTTGGCAACAGATCTGTATCCTAAAACACGATGAAACTTCCTCTATGATTTTTTTCTCTGCGAAATGGAATATGTGGAGTTGGAGTTGAGGTCGGTGGAGCAGCAGGGGGCCCACGAAACAGGGGGCATGCCCTATAGGGGGGGGGGCGCCCCCCACCCTTGTGGACAGGGTGTGGGGCCCCTGGCCTTCATCTTTTGCCAGTATTTTTTATATTTTCTGAAACTTATCTCCGAGGACTTTCAAGTCATTCCGAGAACTTTTGTTTCTGCACAAAAATAACACCATGGAAGTTCTGCTGAAAACAGCATCAGTCCGGGTTAGTTTCATTCAAATCATGCAAGTTAGAGTCCAAAACAAGGGCAAAAGTGTTTGGAAAAGTAGATACGCCAGAGACGTATCACACTTTTACTTATTGAAAAAGGTTACAAAAGACCCCCTATACTTGTGGGTTATCAAGACCTGTTTATGGAACCGTTTCCGAGGAGCAACAGCGTAGGGTGAATATTCTCGTGTGCGCTTGTTTGCTTTATCACTAAGTTGTTTTTACTTTTTGTTCTTAGTTGTTTTATATGTTTAGTTATGGATATGGAACACGAAATACCAAAAACAATTCTACCTTTAGCTCCTCGTTGGATTCGACACTCTTACTTATCAAAAAAGGCTACAAACGATCCCATATACTTGTGGAATATATTTGATCGTCGAGCGATGATGACACCAAACCATTTTGATCACAGAGCGGGACCTATATTCCACCAATGCCAGGGTTAAATTCGGCGGATCTTGGGTAGAGGGTCCCGAGCTGGTGATGTTGGCTAGATAGTAATAGGACGTTCAAGAGACACGATGTTTTCCTAGGTGAGGGCTCTCTCGAAGAGGTAAAACCCTATGTCATGCTTCTGTTGTATTGATTGTGATGGACTACAAAGTACAGGGTGATATACCTCGATATCGTATGTGAATGAATCTAACTCAACCCTATGATTAAAACCCCTCAGCATATACAGGGACCGGGGATACCTAGGGTTACATGTATGTAGGTTACATGTGGGGATAAGCTTACCAATTATTTAAACATGTCTTGAAGTGTGTACCAACTCTTCAGAGGATTCCATCTTGAGTATGCCGGGGGTCATTGCAAACATGGCCCATTCTTTAGTTATTCTGGAGGTCCTTGGCCTGGCCCATGACTGGCAGGCCGACGTGGCTAGCACCCCCTAGTCGAGGACACTTTCACCCAGGGGTTTGGTACTAAAGTGGTGAATCCAAGAGGACCCCTATTAGGGAGTCCTGGACTAAGGGTTCCTCAGGCCGTCGACTTGGGAGATATGGGCCGGACTAGTGGATCGTCATGTGGCCCGATTAAAGTGCGGACCTATGATTGAATAGGAGATATTCGGAGCCGTGGTGTGCCCTCCAAGTCAAGGATGGCGTGACCTTTCTCTCATTGTTATCGAACATTTGTAACCCACACCCTACTAGTGCCTATATAAACCAGAGGGTTTGGGGGCTTTAGGGCTAGAGCTACATTCATTACCTCATCATCTTAGGGTTTAGCTCGCTCAATCTCGAGGTAGATCAACTCTGTAACCATACTATACATCCAATACAATCAAGCATGACGTAGGGTATTACCTCTTCGAGAGGGCCTGAACCTGGGTAAACACTGTGTCCATCGTCCCTTGTTCCCCATCGGTCCTAAATCCACAGCTCGGGACCCCCTACCCAAGATCCGCCGGTTTTGACACTAACACCTGTCCATATGGGTCAAAGCAGGAGAGCATGTACCTAGGGGTAGATGCAAGAGGGGCGGTACCCAGAGGGATGACGCCTATGGGAGCGGCCTCGCTCGGGTTGATGATGATAGGTGTAGCATTGGGCACGGAAATAGGGTTGCTGTTGTTGTTGAGCCCTGTGTTCTCCGATTCACGTGAGGCCATCATGAGGACATGCTCCTGGGTGATGGACTGGGGAGGGTTCTTGTCTACATTCTCAGTTATTGAGTGAGAGATTGTAGAGTTGTCCCTATCCTCGGGGTCGTATCCGTATTAGATGCAATCTTCTAGCTCATGATTGTCTAACACTGGGCAATTGGTGCACACTACGGTGATCATATGGGATGCATAGGTGGGTTGGAGGGTTGTTTAGTGTCATTGCAGTGCCTCAGCTGCACGGTTGTCTCACTAGCCCTGATCGCGAGAATTGATGGCGAGCAATCGTGTTGCTCTGGGATGGAGGCCGGAGCTGGGTTTTTAATTGCAAGCTTTGAAGTGCACTTGGAAGCCGCTTCCAAAGCCGAACTCCCCCTCAATAGCTTGGCTTTGAGCCCTAGTACAGAACTAGCATCTGATGACCAAATTTTGTCCTTGGTCTTCGACAATTGTCCGGCCTGGGGCCTCTAGATTAACTCGACCATCAAAAATCCGGAACCGATCTAGACCCGGATCCTTCCCTACGCTGCCTCGTCGGAGAACGATCCTCATCAACCGCCGTACGCCAGTCCGACGATCCTCACTTTATTAAACGAGGCCTTGGACCAAATCCAGAGGATGGCTATTCAGGAGGACCCACCCTCGGCTAGCATCTAGCAGCCCTTTGGGGCGTACTCCGGGGAATTTTGTGGCCCACCCACCACCCACCTTGTGGCCACAGTCGAGGACTTAACCGACATGCTCGACTACAATTCAAAAAACGCCTACTCTATGGACGAGAACAATGGAGCCACCGCCAACGCCAATTCCACAACCCTCATCACCTGCTGATGGACGGCCATGTCCACTTATAACATTTACATGTGGGCACTCCTAAAGACGATGATGGAACCGCTAAAAGGGATAGAGGCAAAACCAGCAATGAGCCACGTAAGTGTCGTAGACAACACCGCCGCTCCAAGGCACGTCAAAGCCACGTGAGCAACATAGATACTAGAGAGAACGGCACTACGGATAACGCGGACCACCTCCACGACCACAGCACCGATGAGCAACTTCAAGATGATCACCAGGAGGCAGACCCGCTCAACCTGGAAGACCTCGGTGACTCCAAAGATAGCAACTACCTCCCCCTTTCCAAAGAGGAGGTTAGTTTGGGCGACGAGGATTTTATCGTCCCTCAAGACCCGCTGGATCAGGAGTGGTTCAAACGGCTACTAATTGCCACCGCACGTAGCTTGAAGAAATAAAAACAGAGGATAAAAGCCGAGCAAGATACCCTCAACCATAGATGGACCAAGGTCCTAGCTGCCGAAGAAGGGAACTACAATGAGCGGCAGACCAAAGGCTACCCAATGCAAAAGCTTCTGCCGCAACTCGATGATGAGGCCTTAGAGCCAATACCTATGCGGTACACCCACACGAACTAGCCGGACTGCCCCCCTCGAGGACGGGATATGCCGGTTGATAAAACTAAACAGACACCCGCTCCACCCTGCCGTCCAGGCAAGGAGACAGTTCGGCCAAACTATGAGTACGACCTACAACGTGACTTAAATGCTCGGGCAGGTCTGAGAAGGTCCATCTATGGACCCAGAGACAATAACCCTATCAGAAGGGACGGCTATCATGCTTGGCTAGAACGAAACGAAAAAGCTCGGGAACAACAACGAGCCCAGATGACGGAGGATCTCTGGCGTGACGTAGCCCGAATCAGGGGCGCCTCTCACCTTCTGTGCTTCACAAACAGAGTAATGCAACACCAATTTCTGGAGGGCTTCAAGCCCGTAAACATCGAGCCATATGACGGGACGACGGACCCGGCCGTGTGGATAGAGGACTTCCTACTACACATCCACAAGGCACACAGCGATGGCCTTCACGCCATCAAATAAGTACTATTGAAGCTCAAGGGTCCGACTCGACACTGGCTAAATAGCGTCCCGAAAGACTCCATAGGATGTTGGGAGGAGCTCGAGGACGCTTTCGTGCCAATTTTCAAGGCACTTACGTCCGTCCCCCGGATGCCGATGACTTGAGCCACGTAATCCAATAGCTCGGTGAGTCCGCTCGACAATTCTGGAATTGATTTTTGACAAAGAAGAACCAAATCATCGACTATCCGGACGCCAAAGCCATGGCAACCTCCAGGCATAGTATCTGAGACGAATGGCTAGCACGACAGCTCGGACAGGACAAACCAAAAACAATGACAACACTTACCTTCCGGATGACCCGCTTCTGCGCCGAGAGGATAATTGGCTAGCTCATAGGAGCACCAACCCCGATACCCCCGGCACCTCTGAAGTTCGGGACGGAAATGGGAAGCCACGAAAGAATAAAAACAAAGGCCACCATAATGATGGCACCACTGATGAAACGACTGTTAATGCTGGATTCCATATTTCAAAGTCCGGGTCACAGAAAAAGCCTTCTAAAGGCAATCAGGATGGTCCAACTAAATTGGTCGCAACCCTGGATAGGCCCTGCCAGATTCATGCCACCGCCAAAAGCCTGCCAACCACTCCAACCGTAATTGTTGGGTGATAAAGCAAGACGGCAAGCTCACACCCGAAGACTCGGGCAAAAGCCCAAGGAGCAAGGATGATGATGAGCTTCATAGGACGAATAGTGGAGGCCAAAAACCCTTCCCTTCTAAGGTAAAGATGGTGAATATGATCTACGCCACCCATATACCGGGGAAGGAGTGGAGGCGCGCACTACGGGCTGTATATGCAGTTGAGCCCATAGCGCCAAAGTTCAACTCGTGGTCGGCTTGTTCGATCACCTTTGATCTTATGGACCATCCGACCAGTATCCGTCACGCTGGATTGGCGGCCCTGGTACTTGACCCCATGCTACCTCTTGAGAATGCGTTGGTTTTTCCCTTGAAGAGGACAGGGTGATGCAGCAAAGTAGCGTAAGTATTTCCCTCAGTTTTGAGAACCAAGGTATCAATCCAGTAGGAGGCTCCTCACAAGTCCCACGCGCCTACACAAACAAACAAGAACCTCGCAACCAACACGATAAAGGGGTTGTCAATCCCTTCACAACCACTTGCGAAAGTGAGATCTGATAGAGATAATATGATAAGATAAATATTTTTTGTATTTTTATGATATAGATTGAAAACAAAATAAAGTAGATTGGAAACTTATATGATAGAAAATAGACCCAGGGGCCATAGGTTTCACTAGTGGCTTCTCTCAAGATAGCATAATTATTACGGTGGGTGAACAAATTACTGTCGAGCAATTGATAGGAAAGTGCATAGTTATGAGAATATCTAGGCATGATCATGTATATAGGCATCATGTCCGCAACAAGTAGATCGAAACAATTATGCATCTACTGCTATTACTCGGCACATCGACCGACTCCTGCCTGCATCTAGAGTATTAAGTTCATAAGAACAGAGTAACGCAACAAGCAAGATGACATGATGTAGAGGGATAAACTCAAGCAATATGATATAAACCCCATCTTTTTATCCTCGGCGGCAACAATACAATATGTGCCTTGCTGCCCCTGCTGTCACTGGAAAAGGACACCGCAAGATTGAACCCAAAGCTAAGCACTTCTTCCATTGCAAGAAAGATCAATCTAGTAGGCCAAACCAAACTGATAATTCGAAGAGACTTGCAAAGATAACCAATCATACATAAAAGAATTCAGAGGAGATTCAAATATTTCTCATAGATAAACTTGATCATAAACCCACAATTCATCGCATCTCGACAAACACACCGGAAAAAGAGTTACATTGAATAGATCTCCAAAAAGATCAAGGAGAACTTTGTATTGAGATTCAAAGAGAGAGAAGAAGCCATCTAGCCAATAACTATGGACCCGAAGGTCTGTGGTAAACTACTCACAACTCATCGCAGAAGCCCTGGTGATGATGGAGAGGCCCTCCATGGTCGATTCCCCCTCCGACGGAGCACCGACGAAGGCTGCAAGATGGGATCTTGCGGATACAGAAGGTTGCGGCGGTGGAAATAGTTTTTTGTGGTGCCCCTGGATGTTCTCGGGGTACGTAGATATATATAGGAGGAAGAAGTAGGTCTATGGAGCCACGAGGGGGCCACGAGGCAGGGGGCGCCCCCAGGGGCGCGCTGGGCACCCTCGTGGCCGCCTCGTTTGCTACTTGACATCCACTCCAAGTCTCCTGGATTGCGTTTGTTTCAAAAAGATCGCTCCCGAAGGTTTCATTTCGTTTGGACTCGTTTGATATTCCTTTTCTGCGAAACACTGAAATAGGCAAAAAACTAGCTATTCGGGCTGGGCCTTTGGTTAGTAGGTTAGTCCCAAAAATGATATAAAAGTGTATAGTAAAGCCCATAAACATCCAAAACGGGTAATATAATGGCATGGAACAATCAAAAAATATAGATACATTGGAGTGCAAAAGTTGTCTCCCAATAAAGTAGATTGGAAACTTATATGATAGAGAATAGACCCGGGGGCCATAGGTTTCACTAGTGGCTTCTCTCAATATAGCATAATTATTACGGTGGGTGAACAAATTACTGTCGAGCAATTGATGGAAAAGTGCATAGTTATGAGAATATCTAGGAATGATCATGTATATAGGCATCACGTCTGCAACAAGTAGATCCAAATGATTCTGCATCTACTACTATTACTCCACACATCGACTGACTCCTGCGTGCATCTAGATTATTAATTTCATAAGAACAGAGTAACGCATTAAGAAAGATGACAAGATGTAGAGGGATAAACTCAAGCAATATGATATAAACCCCATCTTTTTATCCTCGATGGCAACAATACAATACGTGCCTTGCGCCCCTACTATCACTGTGAAAGGACACCGCAAGATTGAACCCAAAGCTAAGCACTTCTCCGATTGCAAGAAAGATCAATCTAGTAGGCCAAACCAAACTGATAATTCAAAGAGACTTGCAAAGATAACCAATCATACATAAAAGAACTCAGAGGAGATTCAAATATTTCTCATAGATAAACTTGATCATAAACCCATAATTCATCGAATCTCGACAAATACACTGCAAAAAGAGTTATATCGAATAGATCTCCAAAAAGATCAAGGAGAACTTTGTATTGAGATTCAAAGAGAGAGAAGAAGCCATCTAGCTAATAACTATGGACCCGAAGGTTTGTAGTAAACTACTCACAACTCATAGGAGAGGCCTTGGTGATGATGGAGAGGCCCTCCGTGGTCGATTCCCACTCCGGTGGAGCGCCGGCGAAGGCTCCAAGATGGGATCTCGCGGATACAGAAGGTTGCGGTGGTGGAAATAGTTTTTCATTGTGCCCCTGGATGTTCTCGGGGTACGTAGATATATATAGGAGGAAGAAGTAGGTCGGTGGGGCCACGAGGCAAGGCCCCCCCCCCTGGGCGCTCCGGGCACCCTTGTGGCTGCCTCGTTTGCGGCTTGACGTCCACTCCAAGTCTCCTGGATTGTGTTTGTTCCAAAAAGATCGCTCCCAAAGGTTTCATTCCGTTTGGACTCCATTTGATATTCCTTTTCTGCGAAACACTAAAATAGGCAAAAAAACAGTAATTCGGGCTGGGCCTCCGGTTAGTAGGTTAGTCCCAAAATGGATATAAAATTGTATAGTAAAGCCCATAAACATCCAAAACGAGTAATATAATAGCATGGAACAATCATAAATTATAGATACGTTGGAGACGTATCACCCCATTATCAACAGGTACCACTTCACGAGGGTCCTAATGGACAAAGGCAGTAGCCTCACTCTGATTTATGCAGACAAAGTGAGAAAAATGGGGATCGATCCGTCAAGGATGAAACCCAGCAGCACCACCTTCAAGGGGGTTATCCCAGGCGTAGAGGCCCGATGCTCAGGCACGGTAACGCTGGAAGTAGTATTTGGCTCACCGCACAATTTTCCGATCCGAAGACTTGATCTTTGATACCGCCCCATTCCATAGTGGATATCATACCCTCCTCGGCCGAATGGCGTTTGCCAAGTTCAACAATGTCCTGCACTGCACATACCTCAAGCTAAAGATGTCGGGCCCTATGGGAGTTATAACAATAAACGGCAACACGGAGCGCTTGCTCCGAACTTACACTACTGTTGAATGCTGCTAACGCGACACTACGATCAGAGACCCTTCGAGAAACTGTGTGCGATGCAATAATCGCAAATGGTGGTGTCAGAGAACCATCAAAAATGTCCAAAATGTTTGCGATGACGGATGCATCAAACATGGTTCAGATTTCAGTTGCGTGTGTGATGCAGGGCATACGGTTCAGTTCAATTAACTGTTTGTGATGAGGTGGAACAAAAGAAATGGGCAGCCAGATGAAGGCGTGTGCGTTGATACAAGAGAACAGAAACAGTTCAATATAACAAGATGTGTGTGATACATGGCAAGCAGGTCTATAATCAGAAATGTGTGCGAAGACCGATAATAGCATAGATGATTGCTTCTAATAAGACGTATGTGATATGCTCTGTCCACACAACATTTATTGGCCATTGGGGGATGGGCGGTCATCCGGGTATGCCATAAGGATGCGAAGAGGCATCCTATATCAGCAAGGACTAGTTGTTCCACCAATAGCTCATCTAAGAGAACTCTCAAGTTAAGTGTGCTCGGGCTGGATCAGCCATGGGATGGGTGACTGGATGGGAAGTTGTGTTGTTGTTAAATTAACTGATAGGATGGGTCATATTGGTCAAATGACCAAAATGACCCATTCCCTCAGCTAATTTAACATCGAGGTTCTTGTTTTTTATTTTTATTTTATTTTTTAACATATGTTAAAGAAGGTCTACCACATTACTCTTTGACAATGTGTATACATGGCATACAGTTGATCCATCCAATCTGTTTGTGATGGAATAAGCCACGTGTGTTGTGGGAAAACGCTTGCTAGCGTACAACCGTTTGCGATTAATGAATTCATCACTGACGGGTTCCCTAGTGTGGTCCATGTTCATCTCATCATTATCTACTTCTTGTGCTAACTTGATGTTCCTTTATATTGTAAGATTCCATTAATTGATGGCGTTCTATGAAGACGCCACCGTTTCCCGCCATTTCCTCACCTGTTTCCCGCCACCCAGCGATATTGCACATAAACCTAGGCGTGGCGCGATGCATGGAGGCAATAAGCGCAGCCTGTAGCACATCACCTTTTCCAAGCATGCCAACGCACCAAAGCGTTGCCTCTACCATCAACCTCGTCGACAAGGAAAATTAGAAGGCGCCATGGCCCGTCGAGGTCACGACGCTCCCCGGCAACGCGATGGACGACACCGTGATGTGAGTCATCGCCAGGGTTGAGCAGACCTTTGGCACATGGTGCTTCAGCGCTGCGGATCAAGATAGGCATGTCAGCGCCGAGAGGCTGCAGCTCGCCGCACAACATGATCGATGGCGCGCCACAGAGCAAGCTAGGAGCATCCGCGCCGATAGGCTGCGGCTCGCCGCATGGCAAGAGCATTGGAGCGCTATAGAGTGAGAGGCACGGCGCGCCGCACAGAAAGAGCGGATCCATCGGCCCTTGCCTGCTGTCGATAGGGCGTCGCAGCTGGGTACACATCCTGTCAGTACCCCCATTCCTTGCCAGGAGTGGGCACATGCCCTCTACACTGTACTTGCACCAGAGGCTGGCCACGCCGTACTTGCACTGTATGACCGCCACGCCATTCGCATGGGTCATGCCATTTGCCTTGACCGCGGTCCGCTCGATGCCAACGCGCTGGTCGGTACACTCGACCGCCTCCTTGGCCCAGTTGTCCACCTGGGCACAGTAGAGGAACATGGCTGTCACGTCCTCGAGGTGGTGATTACCGATGAAATAGCCAACTTGGACCTCGATATCGCGCTCCAGATGTACCGCGAGCGTGTCGACCGCTTGGACGAACGCGTGCATGAGTTCAAGCGGAGCCAAGAGCTACCGTAGGCAAGGGCTACTGGTCATGGTCTCATGGGCGCGGTTTATTTTGTTGAGTCGTTTCGGCATGGATAGCTATGTATTCACAGCAATCATACTATTGCTCTGTTTCAATGTGTGTACTCGGTTTTCCGTTCTTATATGTTCTATTTCATTGTGTGTTTATACGCTTTCTATTCTGTATATGTGGAGGATAACAGATAGATTCAAATTAGTATACAAAAACAGATAGAAAATGGAACTCATACTATATATACATAATATTAATTGTTCATTAGTTCATCATAGAATATATATAATATCATCACATATACGTGATGATACTTAACTACTAGGTACAATGCATAAAATTGAAAACGAACAATACTAAAACTAATAATCCCTCCTAGGGCCAGTATTCCGGCAGCCCCTCGCCAGCATCTCCCTGGTGCGCGGTGTCTTCCCAGAGCGGAGGCAGTACTCCGCCTCCTCCGGCTCGCAACGCTTGATGTGTTGATCTGACTCTTGCAGGCGGACGTGCGCGAACGATCTTGCCATTTCGTTGGGCACCCACCGGAGCTCCTCGTCGGTGGCATGCCGGAGCTTATCGGCCCAGCTCCACGCAGCGACGAGGCGCCTAGCGCCTCTGGCCTTCCTTGTGAAGTACCCGTCTTCATACACCTCCTCCGCATGATGAAGTGCCCGCCCCCAAAGCACTGCTGCCTCTTTTTTCCAGGCGGCATCACGGCCTTCACAGGCCACCTGGTACCTGGCATCCTCCTCCAACATCTCCTTCTTGAAAGCCACTTGCCTGGCTTTCTCAGCTGGCGGCAGTGACTTTCAAAGACAAAGATCGTACTGGCCCCAAAACCAATCCAAAGTTGGGGGGTCCGGTGCAACCTCGTTCGGCGGCGCGTAGGTGTCCTCATCCCTGCTCTTCGAGTGAGCCTCCTCGGGGGGTGGCGCCAACTCGTCGGTGCATGGGCAGATCATCGGCACCATGGTAGAGATTTGAGAGAGAGAGAGAGAAGGCGGGCAAGGGGAGGATCTAGATGAGAATGCAGGTGGGATAACGTGAGCAAGGTAGTATTTATTGGCAGTCAGAATCTAGATCATCAGGAATAGTACATGCACTGGTCGCCAGAATTTACGAGTACTGTAGTGTGAATTACACACGATTCCTGCAACAAAATCCGTGTGTGAACATAATAGTTGACGGTTCCTAATGCAGAACCATGTCTGATTAATAAAGCCCGCTACCCACGTTCCAAAACTCGAGGTACGAAATAGAGTGTTAATCGTGTGGGGTCGGTTGTCTTGCCAGATTTTAGATTTTCTTTTTTGAACACCAGATATTTACATCGTCTGATGATTTTTTAACTCGCACACAAGTACGAAAATATGATTCTTCAAACTGTTATGGTTAGCCATTACATGTAGATGTAGTTCAAATTTGAATTACGGTCATTAAATGGCTACGAAATCACTTACATGTCTTCAAAAGGTCAAATGACCCTTGAAATTTTCCAAAAATTCACATGATAGTTAGTATCAGTGCACATTACACGTAGAAAAATTTTGAAGGCCGTAAGAGGAAGTTATCTGTCATTCGTCATCAAACATGCATTGTTCCCTCTTGGAACGACGAGCCTTCTAGTGAGTTGCTCCGGTTTGTGAGGGGTGTGTGTCCAAACTTTCGTCAAGCAAGCCAATTTTTGTACCACATCATCTTGGTGGCATGACATTACATCAAGCAAGGTTTCATGTTTTTCTGATCATTTTTTAATTTTTTAGAATAAAAATGTAATGGCACTCCATGCATGTACATGTGTCCATGCCGTGAGACCAATATGTTTGAAAATTCCTTCTAATTTACTACAGATGGAATTAACTCGCACATAAGTACACAAATATGATTTTTCAAACCGTTATGGTTAGCCGTTGCATGTACATCTAGTTCAAATTTGAATTATGTACGGTCATTAAATGGCTAGGAAATCACTTAAATCTCTTTATAAGGTCAAATGACCCCTGAAATATTCCAAATTTTCACATGAAAGTTAGTATCAGTGCACATTACACATAGAAAATAATTTAAGGCCGTAAGAGAAAGCTATTTGTCGTTTGTCATCAAACATGCATTGTTCCCTCTCGGAACCACGAGCCTTCTAGTTAGTTGCTCCGGTTTGTGAGGGGTGTGTGTCCAAACTTTCGTCAAGCAAGCCAATTTTTGTACCACATCATCTTGGTGGCATGACATTACATCAAGCAAGGTTTCATGTTTTTCTGAACATTTTTTAATTTTTTGGAATAACAATCCATGGCACTCCATGCATGTACATGCATGTGTCCATGCCGTGAGACCAATATATTTGAAAATTCCTTCTAATTTACTGCACACGGAATTAACTCGCACACAAGTACACAAATATGATTTTTCAAACCGTTATGGTTAGCCGTTGCATGTACATCTAGTTCAAATTTGAATTACATACGGTCATTAAATGGCTAGGAAATCAATTAAATCTCTTTAAAAGGTCAAATGACCCCTGAAATTTTCCAAATTTTCACATGATAGTTAGTATCAGTGCACATTACACGTAGAAAAAATTTGAAGGCCGTAAGAGGAAGCTATCCGTCATTCATCATCGAACATACATTGTTCCCTCTCGGAACCACGGGCCTTCTAGTTAGTTGCTCCGGTTTGTCAGGGGTGTGTGTCCAAACTTTCGTCAAGCAAGCCAATTTTTGTACCACATCATCTTGGGGCATGACATTACATCAAGCAAGGTTTCATGTTTTTCTGATCATTTTTTAATTTTTTTTCAATAACAATCCATGGCACTCCATGCATGTACATGCATGCGTCCATGCCGTGAGACCAATATGTTTGTAAATTCCTTCTAATTTACTATAGATGGAATTAACTTGCACACAAGTACACAAATATGATTTTTCAAACCGTTATAGTTAGCCGTTGCATGTACATCTAGTTCAAATTTGAATTACGGTCATTAAATGGCTAGGAAACCACTTAAATCTCATTAAAAGGTCAAATGACCCCTGAAATTTTCCAAATTTTCACATGACAGTTAGTATCAATGCACATTACACGTAGAAAAATATTGAAGACCGTAAGAGGAAGCTATCTGCGGGTCATCATCAAACATGCATTGTTCCCTCTCGGAAACATGAGCCTTCTAGTGAGTTGCTCCGGTTTATGAGGGGTGCGTGTCCAAACTTTCGTCAAACAGGCAAATTTTTGTACCACATCATCTTGGTGGTATGACATTACCTCAAGCAAGGTTTCATGTTTTTCATTTTTTGGAATTTAAATGCCATGGCACTCCATGCTTAATTGTGTCATAGCCGTTAGACCAATATGTTTGAAAATTCCTTCCAATTACTGCACGTGGAATTTAATTGCACACAAGTCCACAAAATATGACTTTCCAAACCGTTTTGGTTAGCTATTGCATGTACATGTAGTTCAAATTTTAAATTACGGTCATTAAATGGCTAGAAAATCACTTAAATGTCTTAAAAGATCAAATGACCCCTGAAATTTACCAAAATTTGTCATGACAGTTGTATTAGTACTACAAATTTTCTCATACATTTAAAACACCATCCGTTGCCACTTTACTCCAAATTCGTCCTTCACAGCTAATAAAAAATATCTACAACATCACACACAGTTGTTTTATAGGAATCATTTGCCTTGAAAAAATCTGGGTCTATTTAAGTCTTCCTCCTTAAGCTTCACCGACTCGTCTGCTCAAGTGCCGGCAACCCCCAAATCCACAAATCCCGATCACCATTCCTGCACCCACTTCTTGCAAAGATGACGCCTTGGAAACGCTTCGTGAAGGCCCGTTCGATGGTCGCGTCCCCCCACCCCCCTCCCCCGAGCGCCCCCGCCTGCGCCAAGAGCGCGGCCGCCTACACCGAGAGTGTCGCTGCATCCGCATTGAGCGTGGCCGCTTCCGCCGAGAGGGCGTCTACAACAGCCGATAGGGCAACTGCAGCAGCTAAGACAGCTGTTGCTGCTGCTGCGAAGGCGGCTGCAAACGCCGAGAGTGCTTGAGCTGTTGTCCATGCCGTCGATGTCGCCCTGGCCCAGGTCGAGGCCATCCATGCCAAGATATTCCAGGCCACCTTGGAATCCAACATGCACCCCATGTCCGAAAAGGCGGTGGTGGCCATGGAGCACATGCTTCCTCATGAGGTCGTCGAGCGGGAGGTAGAGATACAAGAGGTGGTGGAGATCGAGGAGCGCCGGGAGGAGGTGTTGCGCATGGCCCAGGTCGCGGTAGACAAGAGTCTGTCTGTCGAGGAATCGGTGGTGGAGTACCAACGCGGACTCTGGCGCAGCCACTACTACGAGTACTACAACCTTGAGGGTGGCGCCGAGGATGAGGACAAGGACGAGGATGCGGTTGACTTCAGTAGGGGGGACGCGGAGTCCACCAATGGCGGCATGTCGCATGGACAAGTGAACGACATCTCATCTCACACCAGCGATGCATAGGCCGGCGCGGCGGCAGATTTTTTAAAATTATTTATACTTAGGCTTTCTTTTTAATGTTGCTCTTTTGTTAGAGCAATGTTTTGGTGAACTGTCTCTATTTAATTACTAAAACTGCTCGATTCAGTAAGTCTGGTCTGTGTGTTGTACGCTCTTTTGTGTGCCCAAATTAGCAAGCGATGTTAAGTTATGCAATGACGTACGCGGAGAAATTTCCATCAAAATTTCAATTGTAAAACTCACCCCATGCGCGTTAAGCAGAAGAATCGTTTGCGATGCACACTATTGTTCAAAGTTAATGGTATCCGGCGGCACCGCGCGCAAAGTTTCCCTCCACATTTTGAAATTTTTGGCCTACCGCCAAAATATTGACCCTCCCCCTCCCCATCCCCTTTTCTCCCAGACTAGAAGTCACATTTCCCCTGTTTCCCCCTTCCTTCCTTCCTAAGCTATAGCCAATTCCTCGCTTGCTTCCTCGCTCTTGGCGTCTCGCATCCTACCGCCGGGTCACCATGGTCATCTTCAAAGACCTCTCCAATGGTTCCTCCTCCGACGGTGACTCCACCACACGGGTATGCCTCTCTTCTCTCTCTCGGGCTATGACTTTGAATGAACGATTTTTACCCGGCGGTCAATTTGAGTCATTTCTTCCTCTTGTAGTTCCCTAGAACCTTAAGTTGCAACGAATGGAGCGGGGTGGCTGAAGATCTGTCTACTCATTGTCACCGTCAATCTCCATGTGTGAAGCTAGTTGCGTTTGAATTTGTGGACAGTGGGAGGAAGTTTCTGGCATGTGTAGAGAAGGTTAGATCCTCTTTCGTTGTTACAAATCATTTGTTGGATGTGATTCAGACACTGTCACGGTCCCAGCCCATTCATACCACACCTTCAACCAAACGCATCCTAAGACAGAGTCACAGTTTGTACCTAGTATCTAAAAATGTTGCCATCTCATCAGCGGTGCCATTAGAAAATTATTTGGCACCGCTTCTGCAACTTGTGGAGCCAACTTGTCCACACATCCGAGCACCCAAGCACTAAAATACTAAATCTTTATGCGACGAAGGAACTGGGCGTCAGAGCAACTAAGTGCTCCGGAGTTCTGGTCCCTGATTTTTTTCTGCTGCATCGGCTTGCCAGTGCAGGGCACCGGTGCGAGATGTAGCAACAATTGTCTTTACACCGGTTTTGGCATACATAGTGGACGCCTTAGTGCTATTAGTTCTATGTTACTAAATTTGTGCATGTACACACCTGTTAGTATCAATTTGATGTCGTCCAAACACTGTCGCTATGCTATTGTAGTTATATTTACCTTCCTCTTAAAATGTTCAATTTGTTATTTATAGTACATGAGTAAGAACTTGTAGCGTTGTTGTAGTTAATTATAGCTTCTGATGTTTCAGAATTTGGTTGTTGTGTCAGTAGCAATTAATTCATTTGCACATTGATCTATTAACATGTTTCTTTAGTTTTTTCAAATAAGTATTGGTGATTTTCTATGTTGCTATAAACCCATTTTCCCTACAATTGTTACTGACCTAGTTTTAAATATTATAGGATGAACGGAAGTGTTCTTACTTGGAGTGGGTTGATCAAGACTAGCCATAGTCTTTGAAGATGTGCCTAGCAAAGCTCTCGAGAATGTATCAGGAAGATAACAGAGGTAGGCTTAGATATAGTGTTGTCAACACTGAAGAATATTTGAAGATGCGGGATAAAAAGAGGAAGGTGGAGAAGGAGCACATCTTTTTTAAATCAGACTTTGCTAAGATGGTGTTGGCGAAGGAGGAGGCACTTTCCTAGGTGGCCAGTGCATAACAGGTTCTTGTTGAAGTGAAAGCAGAGGTGGATAAGGCGAGCCTGGATGATCTCGATTAGGGAAATTAATATATTGTTCTATTATTGTTCTTATGAAGTTGAACTATCTATATGATGTACTTTGTTGTTTTCCAATAGCTATCGTGTTGTGATGTTGAAAGGATCGAGAAGAGGTGTCTAGAGGGGGGTGATTAGACCCTCAACAAATAAAGTTGGCAGATTTTAAGTTTTTTGAGTTGAGGTGATAGATTGGCACAATTTCAAGCATACACAATACAAATCAAGCAAGCATGCAAAGAGTATGTGAGCAGCGGGAAGTAAAGCATGCAACTTGCAAGAAAGTAAAGGGATGGGATTGGAGTGTGCAAACGCAATTGGAGACACGGATGTTTTTGTCGTCGTTCCGATAGGTGGTGCTATCGTACATTCACGTTGATGGATATTTCAACCCACGAAGGCTAACGGCTGTGCGAGTCCATGGAGGGCTCCACCCATGAAGGGTCCACGAAGAAGCAACCTTGTCTATCCCACCATGGCCATCGCCCACGAAGGACTTGCCTCACTAGGGTAGATCTTCACGAAGTAGGCGATCTCCTTGCCCTTACAAACTCCTTGGTTCAACTCCACAATCTTGTTGGAGGCTCCCAAGTGACACCTAACCAATCTAGGAGAACCACTCTCCAAAAGGTAATAGATGGTGTGTTGATGATGAACTCCTTGCTCTTGTGCTTCAAATGATAGTCTCACCAACACTCAACTATCTTTCATAGGATTGGTTTGGTGGAAATATGATTTGAGTGGAAAGCAACTTGGGGAAGGCTAGAGATCAAGATTCATATGGTTGGATTGGAATATCTTGGTCTCAACACATGAGTACGTGGTTCTCTCTCAGAAAATGAGTAGTGGAAGTGTAGGTACATTCTGAGGGCTTTCCTCCCGAATGAGGAGAGGGTGGAGGGGTATATATAGCCTCCACACAAAATCTAATCGTTGCACACAATATACCAAACTCGGTGGGACCGAATCATAAAACTCGGTCGGACCGATTCAGTACATTATGTGACCGTTAGGATTTTTGGTGGGACCGACATGTCAACTCGGTGGGGCCGATATCATTAGGGTTAGGTAATAACGTAATCTCGATTTGACCGATTACACAAACTCGGTGGGACCGACTTTGGTAATAAGCTAACCAGAGAGTTGGTCAGGCAAACTCGGTGGGACCGATTCGCTCATCTCGGTGGGACCGAAATGTTATGAAAGGGAAACAAGGAGTTTACATTGCAAACTCAGTGTGACCGATCGATTCATCTCGGTTAGACCGAAATGTCAAGAAGGGAAACAGAGAGTTTGCAATCCCATCTCAGTGAGACCGAGATCCCTATTGGTGAGACCGAAAAGACTAGGGTTTCTGGCAGTGGCTATGTCAAATGAACTCGGTGGCGCCGGATGGATCAAATTGGTGGGGCCGAGTTTGACTTTTGGTTTGGGACATATGTGGATGTGAGAAAGTGGTTGAGGGCTTTGGAGCATATCACTAAGCATCATGAGAGCAAGCAAGCCATTAAGCAACACTTCATCCCCTTTTAATAGTATTGGCTTCCCTATGGACTCAATGTGATCTTGGATCACTAAAAGTAAAATGTAGAGTCCTTAACTTTGAAGCTTGAGCCAATCCTTTGTCCTTAGCATCTAGAAGGGATTCCACATCCTCTTCTCCATGCCACTCCACTATTGGACTTATCTGAAACATACTAGATGAAAGTATTAGTCCAACAAGAGATATGTTGACATAAATTACGAAAATCACCCAAGGAGCACTTGTGCTTTCAATCTCCCCGTTTTTGGTAATTGATGACAACATACATCAAAGCTTTAGATAAAGATATACAGAAAGGTAGGTAAAGCTTTGGAAGGACATGTAACATGCATAGGCTCCCCCTACATGTACGCAATCATGTAAATATGGAACATAAGAGCATGTGAGTTCATAATCATAACAGAGCAACCAATGTGTTACATGTATCTTGGCTATATGCATCAAAGCAAATGATGTGAATGAAGAGAATGTACCTTCATGCTTACAAGTCCTTCTTGCAAACAGTATGTACATCAGCAAGAGATCCTCATGCACATGAGTGTGATGCATATACTTACCTTGTGGTCTTGAGCTAGCTTTGGAAGAGATGAACCTGAGTAAACAAGGTTAGACAACACAGAAACATCTACTAAACAAAGTAGGAGCAGGTAACCACAAGAGTACCAAGATTGGGATGATATGTAAAGAGTGAGTACTAGGTACTATATTTGAGTGTAGACATGTCCCCAAAGGTAAAGGTATGCAATGAACTTGAAGATTTTCTTCCTTTAGGTGTCTTGGCTCCCCCTGAATCTTACATGGGATATTGGGAGAAGATAAGGAATAGAAATCAGAACAAAGCAAACACACAAGAAACAAGAACATGTCGTTTCCCTCTAAAAGACATGTGACTTCTCTCCTCTTTGAGTACCAAGCATCTGGGGTCTCTCTTTGATGTGATTATTCATCACTCTTTCCCTTTTTGATATGATAAAGCTTTGATGTGAGCTCTCTCTCTCCCCATTTGACATCAATTTCCAAGAAGGGTCTTCTAGAATGTGAGTCAAGAGATTTGGTCCTTGAGTCACATAGCAAAGTAGCAGGGAAAAGTAAGGTGCTGGTAGAGGATAAGAATCATCGAGTGGAGCTGGAACAAAATGTGCAGGAAGTAAATGACAAGTTGAGTTCTCAGCATTGAAATCGGCTACACTGAGTTGTATTCTATGGTGGCACCGAAAGGATTCGGTTTGACCGAAAGAGACAGATCGATGTGTCTGAATTCATTACTGAGAAAACACTCGTCATCTCAGCTCACTATGCAAATAAAATCTCACAAATATTTGCAGGGAATTAACTGAATGATTTGCAATGAATTAGATGCAGGGAAAATGCAGAAAATAACAGAGAAAAGAAAATAAATCTAGATGAAGTTTTTTTTGAAAGGGGAAACAAATATGCATGAGACAAATGCAAGACCAGGGAGAAACACTAGAGAACTTCATATAGACATGGTCGGCGACAAAGTCACCTATGTTAGAGTATATTGACCTAGGAGTCAAGTGAAGACACTTGATCATAGGTCATACTCATCGTTTAAGCTCAAAATGGGGTTGCCATTTTTCGTTTAAGCATTTCGATGTATTCACATCTTGTTGAGTTTCTTTGACCCATGTCTTGGGGTAGAGCTTCTCTAAGATAGAATAAGATACCTTGGGTGGTGGTAATGATCTTGATCATGTAATTGAACTTGTGTGGGATGCTCGAGGTTGATGTAGCTCATAAAGAGTTGGGAGCTCCACTTGGAATTTTGAGTTCATCTACCTACATGAGTTAGTCTTGCAAGGACTAGCACGTGTGCATCCAAAATAACAATCATGAAATATGATACCAAAAGAATTTTGATATATAGAAATTTTCAAAAGGATATGTTTGAAGAGTATCATGCTTCCTTGTCTTCAACAACCAAATTGTGGAGTCTTGGTGATATAGAGATTTCTCAAGATGGGTGAGTTGCAATCTCATAGATTTAGATTCCACCAATTACCTACAAGGGTTACATAACATGCAAGGGTGCAAATATATCCAAGACATATGATTATCATCATAAGAGAAACATCAAGGATTAGTCATAGGCTTATCCCTAGCATGTATCCAAATGGAGTTCCTACTCCAAGTTTGAAGCATCAATGATGTTCAATTCACCTCTCAACCTGCAAAACACTTTCTCATCAAGTGGTTTAGTGAAAATATCTGCCAATTTCTTGTCGGTACAAACATGCTTAAGGTTGATATCTCTGTTAGCAACATGATCTCAAATGAAATGATGACAAACTTCAATATGCTTAGTTCGAGAATGTTGCACGGGATTATGATCAATCTTAATAGCACTTTGATTATCACAAAGCAATGGAACATGTTTCACATATATCCCATAATCTTTAAGAGTTTGGACTATCCAAAGTAATTGAGCACAACATGATCCAGCGGCAATATATTCCGCTTCGGTGGTGGATAAGGATACCGACTTTTGTTTCTTGGAGGACCAAGACACAAGAGATCTACCAAGAAATTGACAAGTACCCGTAGTGGACTTACTATCAACCTTGTCACCGGCATAGTCCGACTCGAAGTAGCCAACAAGATTAAAAGAGGCCCTCTTTGGATACCAAATGCCAAAATTTTGTGTATGTATTAAGTATCTCACTATCCTTTTCATGTCCTTAAGATGACATTCTTTGGGGGCTGCTTGATATCATGCACACATGCACACACACTTAGCATGATATCGGGACGAGAGGCACATAGATACAACAATGAACCAATCATAGAGCGATAAACTTTTTGATCAACGGGTTCACCGTCCTTAGTCAAGTCAAGATGTCCAGTAGTAGGCATGGGTGTACTCATACCTTTGCATTCTTGCATATTGAACTTCTTGAATAAGTCCTTGGTATACTTTGTTTGAGAAACAAAGGTTCCTTCCTTAGTTTGCTTGATTTCCAAACCCAAAAAGAACTTGAGTTCACTCATCATAGACATCTCAAACTTCTCCAACATAAGCTTCCCAAACTTCTCACTAAAATGAGGGTTAGTTGATCCAAATATAATATCATAAACATAAATTTGACATACAAATAATTCTCCGTTAACCCTTTTAGTGAAAAGAGTAGAATCAATCTTTCCTATCTCAAATCCTTTTTAAATGAGGAACTTGGTCAAGCATTTATACCATGCTCTAGGAGCTTGTTTAAGACCATAAAGAGCTTTGTGAAGTTTGTAAACATGATTGGGTTTCTTAGGATTAACAAAACTGGGAGGTTGTTTAACATAACCTTCATCCTCAACTTCACCATTTAAAAAGGCACTTTTAATGCCCATTTGGTACAAAGTGATATCATGGTGATTAGCATAGGCAAGCAATATGCGAATGGACTCTCAAGTCTAGCAACAGGGGCATATGTATCACCATAGTCCATACCTTTGACTTGAGTGTAGCCTTGGGTGATGAGACGTGCTTTGTTGCGAACAACTTGTCCATCTTCATCTTGCTTGTTGTGAAACACCCATTTGGTACCAATGATGTTGTGGTTGTTGTCGGGCTTCTCGACCAACGTCCACACTTGGTTTTATCTCAAAGTTGTGTAGCTCTTCATGCATGGCATTTATCCAATCTGGATCCTCCAATGCTTCTTCAACCTTCATGGGCTCAATGCTAGAGATGAATGAATAATGTTCACAAAAATTAGCCAAATGAGTTTTAGAGTGGGTGATTCTCCCGGTTTGGATATCATTGTAGATGTGCTCGACGGGATGGTCTCTGGCGACTCTTGCTCGAACTCATGAGAGCTTTTGTTTTGATCGGGGTGGAACATCATCTTCATCATCTCGTTCCTCTTCTTGGCCTTCTTCATTGTTGACATTGTCATTCTCTTGTCGTGGTGGAGAAGGAGGTTGATGAGGTTCCTCTTGGTGTACTTCCTTGTTTTCTTCATCTTGGTGTGTCCCACTTGTGGATGGTTCCATATCAACTCTTGGTTCACCTTGGCGTGAGGTAGAAAAGCTTCCACTTGGACAGACGAGGTACTCTCCTTCACCTCCGTTGGACGGACCTTCCCAATAGAAAAGTCTTGGATTGCTTCCGAAGGGTCTTTATCTCCTACATCAATTGGCAATTGCTCTATTTGTGAGTTGTTAGATTCATAAAACTTCACATCTACCGTCTCTTCAACCTTTCAGGTGAAATTGTTGTAGACATGGTAAGTGTGAGAGTTTGAGCCATAACCAAGTAGGAAACCCTCATGAGATTTAGGAGCAAATTTAGACTAATGATGCTTATCAAGAATGTAGCACTTTGAGCCGAATACTCGAAAGTATCCAACTTGGGGTTGGTTACCGGTGAGAAGCTCGTAAGCCGTCTTGTCGAGTAGCTTGTGGAGATACAAGCGATTTGTTGAATGACAAGCTGTCTCAACCGCTTTCGCCCAAAAGTGCTTTGGCGTCTTGTACTCATCAAGCATCGTTCTTGCCATTTCAATGAGCGTCCAGTTCTTCCTCTCAACAACTCCATTTTGTTGTGGTGTGTACATAGCCGAGAACTAATGTGAGATCCCTTCTTCATCAAGAAAGGTGTCCACATTTGCGTTTTTGAACTCTGTTCCGTTGTCGATGCGAACCTTCTTGATCTTCACATCAAATTGATTTTGGGCCTTCCTAGCGAAGTTTTTGAAGATCTTTTGGACCTGTGAATTATCATCAAGAAAGAACACCCACGTAAATCTTGAAAAATCATCAACTATAACTAGACCAAATGAGTTTCCACCGAGACTTTTGTAAGCGTTGGGACCAAAAAGATCCATGTGAAGTAGCTCGAGCGGTCTCCTCGTGGTCATGATGTTCTTCACGGGGTGGCTTCCTCCAACCTGTTTACCTACTTGACAAGCGCTGCAAAGTCTATCCTTATCAAATATGATATCCTTAACACCAAGGATATGATCACCTTTAATAAGCTTGTCAAGGTTTCGCATGCCCACATGACCTAGCCTTCTATGCCACAACCAGCCTTTAGAAGATTTAGCAATTAAGCAAGTTCTAGGTTGAGCCTTTTTAGTGAAATCAACAATGTACAGATCACCTCTATGTATACTTGTAAAGACCACTTCATGATTATCTCTATGAAACAATTGGAAGTCTACTTTAGTAAATAGGACATTGATACCGAAATCAGCAAGTCTAGATACCGAAAGTAAATTATAGCCAAGAGATTCAACGAGCATGACATTTTGTATTGAGCTATCATGTGAGATGGCCACCTTACCAAGGCCAACCACCTTACCCTTTGAGTTATCACCAAAAGTGACATATTTTCGAGGTCTGTTGGTCATGTGATCGGTGCATCCACTATCAAGGACCCATTCCTTTCCTCCAGCCATGTAGCCGCCAAGATTTGCCAAAAGACCAAAGTGTCTCATTGCATCATCAAGATCATAGTCACTATCATCATCCTCATCATAGTATCCATGTTCAACATCATCTTGCAAATGATCATTTCCTAGAGAGAGTGATTCATTAGATATATGATTTTGACAATGTTCATCTTTATGAATTCTAATAGCTTCGGAAATAATATTGCTAATGATTCCTACATCCCCTTTGGCACGCATGAGATTTGTAAGCTCAAACAGGCAATCACCAAACTTAGGATCATAGAAATTCAACTTACTCAAAGCAATAGACTTATGAAGGATTTCATCTAAGTTTTGCAAGGAATAGTTTGGAAATTTTTCCTCAAGAAATCTCCATATAGTGTAGGCACAATCAAGAGTAGGCAAGCAACCAATCAAGTTTCTAGGAAAACCTCTAGTGATAAGATTAACTGTTCTAAGATTGCGAATCATGTCAATGGACTCATCAAGGGTAGGGTGCATAGGATCAACATGAGGTGCACAAGGGCTAGTAATGTACTTCTTCAAATGATATTCATTGAAAATCACAAGCATCTCATTTTTCCACTCATGAAAATATTCCCCATCAAGTATAGGCACTCTATGTCTAAGACTCCCCAACGTAGACTCATCCATCTTCCTCCAATGGTGATTAAACCAAAGAAATGGAGACCAAAGCTCTGATACCAATTGAAAGGATCAACAAGAGGTGTCTAGAGGGGGTGATTAGACCCTCAACAAATATAGTTGGCAGATTTTAAGTTTTTCGAGTTGAGGTGATAGATTGGCACAATTTCAAGCATACATAATACAAATCAAGCAAGCATGCAAAGAGCATATGAGCAGCGGAACGTAAAGCATGCAACTTGCAAGAAAGTAAAGGGATGGGATTGGAGTGTGCAAACGCAATTGGAGATTCGGATGTTTTTGTCGTGGTTCTGATAGGTGGTGCTATCGTACATCCACGGTGATGGAGACTTCAACCCATGAAGGGTAACGGCTGCGCGAGTCTGCAGAGGGCTCCACCCATGAAGGGTCCACAAAGAAGCAACCTTGTCTATCCCACCATGGCCATCGCCCATGAAGGACTTGCCTCACTGGGGTAGATATTCACGAAGTAGGCGATCTCCTTGCCCTTACAAACTCTTGGTTCAACTCCACAATCTTGTCGGAGGCTCCCAAGTGACACCTAACCAATCTAGGAGACACCACTCTCCCAAAGGTAATAGATGGTGTGTTGATGATGAACTCCTTGCTCTTGTGCTTCGAATGATAGTATCCCCAATACTCAACTCTCTTTCATAAGATTGGATTTGGTGGAAAGATGATTTGAGTGGAAAGCGACTTGGGGAAGTCTAGAGATCAATATTCATATGGTTGGATTGGAATATCTTGGTCTCAATACATGAGTAGGTGGTTCTCTCTCAGAAAATGAGTAGTGGAAATGTAGGCACGTTCTGATGGCTTTCCTCCCGAATGAGGAGAGGGTGGAGGCGTATATATAGACTCCACACAAAATCTAATTGTTACACACAATATACCAAACTTGGTGGGGCCAAATCATAAAACTCAGTCGGACCGATTCAGTACATTATCTGACCGTTAGGATTCTCGGTGGGACCGGCATGTCAACTCGGTGGGACCGATATCATTAGGGTTAGGGCATAACATAATCTTGGTTTGACCGATTACACAAACTCGGTGGGACCGACTTTGGCAATAAGCTAACTAGAGAGTTGGTCAGGCAAACTCGGTGGGACCGATTTGCTCATCTCGGTGGGACCGAAATGTTACGAAAGGGAAACAGAGAGTTTACATTGCAAACTCAGTGTGACCGATCGGTTCATCTCGGTTAGACTGAAATGTCAACAAGGGAAACAGAGAGTTTGCAATCCCATCTCAGTGAGACCGAGATCCCTATTGGTGAGACCGAAAAGACTAGGGTTTCTCGCAGTGGCTATGTCAAATGAACTCGGTGGTGCCGGATGGATCAAATTGGTGGGGCCGAGTTTGACTTTTGGTTTGGGACATATGTGGATGTGAGAAAGTGGTTGAGGGCTTTGGAGCATATCACTAAGCATCATGAGAGCAAGCAAGCCATTAAGCAACACCTCATCCCCTTTTAATAGTATTGGCTTCCCTATGGACTCAATGTGATCTTGGATCACTAAAATTAAAATGTAGAGTCTTGAACTTTGAAGCTTGAGCCAATCCTTTGTCTTAGCATCTAGAAGGGATTCCACATCCTTTTGTCCATGCCACTCCACTATTGGACTTATCAGAAACATACTAGATGAAAGTATTAGTCCAACAAGAGATATGTTGACATAAATTACCAAAATCACCAAAGGAGCACTTGTGCTTTCACATATTAAAATATATCTATGTGCCTGATGTGAAATTGGGAAACAGTTGTTCGATATGAAATGTGAATTTGCGTAATACTGGAATTATTAATTGTAAACTAATAAACCTGCTAAATGGGCCATGGAACTTTGCAAACGGTTCTAGCAGTAAAAACAATTGTGATGGATAGCCCAATGCCACACAGTTTTCTTCATCAAATCATGTGTGATGTAGTTGATAAAAGCAAACGGTTATCCAAGGAAGAGCGTGTGTGATAGTTACACGTATCACACATGAGCCTATACATAAACCTGTGTGGGATGTACATACGAACGGAAACGTTTTCCCTGGATTGATTGTGTGGGATGTACATAAGAACGGAAAAATATTCCTTGGATTGACTGTGTGTAATATACATACCTACGGAAATGTTTTTCTGGGATTCACCATGTGGGATGTACATACCTACGGAAATGTTTTCTGGGATTCACCGTGTGGGATGTACATACCTATGGAAATGATTGGGTTTCCATGGTCACTCGATCGCACACAAACTCATTTGGTGTCCCAGGAGGGCCTATCCCCGACGGTTTCTAGGTCATGTGGGAAGGACCCCCTATCGCCCACACTCACTAGGTGACGATTCCAAATGCCGTCGCGGAAAGGGTTTTAAAATTGTTTGTATAGAACCGATGCGTACCAGTGTTAGGAACACACTGTGGCCTTGTCGGTCGAAGACCAGTCCATCGCCAGTAGGCCGAGGTATGAGGCCGTCGTAAAGGCAAAAGATACACTCAAATGGGTTCAAGCGCGATCCCCATCATGGGAACCCGCCTGCGTTCCCCAAAAATAGGGATATGCTCCACACGGCCCGCCCGCCCTCCCAGCGGTTACGTGCCTCCTCGGCACAACTTCGCGCTTAAGATACCATGGGCGGCCATAGGGGCTTACACCACCATATGTTCTAATCAACCAAACCATGGCACTATAACATACTTGGACGACAATGGGCAGGACTCTAGACCTGCTCAGCATCAAGCTATAACGGCTTAATTACATCTCAAGGACCCTATCGAAGGCACCCTCCGTCAACACGGCATTTTCACACGGAGGTCCAATTCGCTCCCCTCCACCTCGCAGAAGAAAAGGCGCAGACATGTAGCAGGGCACAGTTGAGGCTTCGACCCACGCATCAAGGCCCTTTGTAAACCTTTCTCTGTATAAATTATCTTCCATTATAAACACCTCAGCAATTAGAATTGTACGGATAGACGTTTAGAGCTTATGGGAAAATAAAATAAAATAACATCCTTTACGGTGTTCGGGCATCCGAATTGTTTCGATCCCCGTTTTGTTTTGTTTCCGGCTCTTCAAACAAGCTTGGCATGCAAGAATTAATATCGGTTTATGGACCAAAGGACTGATCGCCCCATCAGCTTCACATCCTAAGTCCGGCACCGCCTCTACTCAGTTGTTCGGTGTCTCGGATATTGCATTATATGCACTGGTTCCGAGCTATGTCTTGGGTAAGTAATTGGGTTGCCCGGCACCTGTGCTTGCCCCCTTATGTTCCACATGTTCGGCTAAGAGGGTAAAGGGAGAACCCTTGCGATTGTGCTTCTGTCTAGTCCGATCAAGCACCTCAGGGGAGAAAGCCAAAAACTGACTGTCATAGTGAGCGAGAATTGGCGAGCGATCCAACGGCAGGTGTTAAACTAAGAAATCGTTGGCAATTTAGCCATTTCATATGAAGGGTTCATCCTAGTACAAACCACGTGACTACAAAGGCATGCCCCGGCTCCCGCGTACATCACCAAAACATGGGGGCTAGTAATTAGCCCCCGCTGTCAAGCTCATATGGCTAGTCTCCTTCTTGCACTACTGACTTCGAGCACTGAGACGTCGGCTAAGGGTAACAGTGTCGAGTTGGAACACCCTCGTAGCATCTACTTGTGGGCTGAAGCCGACGATTGGTAACTTTCAAAATAATAAACAGCCACACATGAGTCAAAATAAATACAAACACAGCATCCTATATAAATGGGCCGCATAATAAAGCTTAAGGTTCATTACAACATCAATCACTCAATGATTGCATCCTTCGAGCACTGGCCCTCCATTGCCCGAGCACCATTCATAACCTGTGCAAAATAGAGTTCGGGCTTTCGGTGCTCCTTTCCAACTGGCAGAGGACCAGTGGCCATGTCCATCGGCTTGATCTTCAGCCAATGCACCATGGTCTTTGCAAAGGCCAACCTCGCCCCCTCAAGGCACGCGGAGTGCTTGACAGTGTCGGCCTGCGGTGATGCATCACGCAGTCTCTGCACCAAACCAAAGTAGCTGTCTGGAATGGGCTTGGCAGGCCATAGACAAATACATAGATCCTTCAAAGCCAGCTCGGCCATCTGATGCAGCTCCATCAGCTTCTTCATCTGGTCGCTAAGGAGCAGAGGGCGTTCGGGTGCGGAAAACTGTGACCAAAAGAGCGGACGCTCGGCGTCGTCCTCCTGCATCGTGAAGTGCTCCATCACAGCCGCCACACTCCTCGGGAGTTCGATGAAGATGTCTGTGGAATGCCAAACCCGCGTCAGCAAGGAGAACCTGTTGCCGCCAAAAACACTCTCCAGTAAGTATTTCTTACCATCGACAAATTGCTTCACTTGGCAAAGCTCCCCTTGAACACCCCGCACCTCCGTCCTGGCCTCCTGGAGCTCCTTCCGCCCTGGACAGCTTGGAGAACTATTCTTTCTCGTTTTTCTCAAGGGCCTCACATCTCGTGATGGCATCCTCGAGCTCCCCCTACACTTCGGCCACTCGAGCCTCCTACCTTTCACCGGCAGCCTTCGCTGTTGCCAGTTTGGCCACTGCCTTTTCGGCAGCCGCCTTCTTCTCGGCCGCTTCAGCCTTGCCTTTCTTAAGAGCTGCGTTGAGGCCTTCCACCTCCACGACAGCAGCTGTCGACAATAAATAATGGAAGGTCAATATACAGTCTGGAACGTAAGTGTCCGGCAATGTTAACTCTATAGAAGCTCACCTTGTGCCTCATCGAGCCGCTTGTTGACTAGGTCAAGCTTTTCATCGGAGCACTTTAGCTTCCGATTCATCTCCTCCAAGGCAGTGGCATTTGCAGCCGCGGCCAGAGATGACGCGTGTGATGTCAAGTCAATCAACAAACTTTATAAACTAACTAACGGGTATTTGACCCTCTATAAGGTTTTTGCAACCCTTATAGAGTCTCGGAGGCTGGTGTATATATACGTCTGGCATACCCGAGCTTCGGCTAACACACACAAAAAAGCTCATCCTTAGGGGGAAAAGAGTATTACTCGACTCACCTCAAAGCCTGTTAAATGGCCTTGGACGGTGTCGTTCAGTCCGGTTTGGACCGACCGAACACCCTGTAGAACCACACCCATAAGGGTGCGGTGCCCGTCAGCGATGGCGGAGTTGTTGACCAGCTCCTCTAGTGCGCCCGGCTAGCCCATCACCGTCTGGCGGCTAGTGTCTGGCGCGGGCGACGGAACCTCAATCCCGTCCCCATGGGAGGGAAGAATCGGTACTTGACGAGGGCTCGGGTACTGTCAATTGGGGTGGACCATATCCTCCCTCCACATTTGCTAGGAGGGATGCATCCTCCTGGTCTTCGGAGATCGGGGCATTGGCCATGGCCATGGTGGTATCACCCTCCTCCCTTGTGTCCGGGGCCCTTTGAGATAGGACTTCCCCGGCCTCTTTGTGGATCTAGGGAGGTGCAGAGCACAATGGGGACCCACAGTTTGCCAATTCAGCGGGCGGAGATGTCCCTTTCGAGGTTTGCTCGTCGGGGTGACAGCACGGTGGGCTGTAATATCCCACAAATCAAGTTTTCATCGGCAAAGGATTAGCGAAAGTAAGACGGGAAGTGTTGAAGCTTTTACCTTGTGGTAGGGGGCTTGACCCTGCTGTCCTTCTTCGGGACCTCTTCGAACATCGTGGACTCCTCATCAGAGTCCGAGCTATCAGGCAGGACTACCTTGGGCTAGCACTTCCTCTTCGAGGCTCGAGGAGGTTGTTCCTCTGCAACGTCTTCGGACGCCGCCCTTTTCTTTGAGTGAGAGGAGGCGCTTTCCTCCTTGTCCTCCTCCCTGTCTTGGGCAGATGGGGCCGCCACATCGGCAGCTTTGGTGGTCGGATTTTCCCTCAAGGGGAAACCTTCCCGGGCCTCTAGCGGCACTTTCTTCTTCCTCTCCTTCTTTTCTGGCGCCCGGTATGGCGCCTCAACCAGTAGCTCCCCCAACTGAGTTGATTGAGGCTCTTCGGGCAGGGGAGCCGAACAACTAATCTTCATGGCCTTCTCAAGCCAGCCCTGTTAAAGAAACATAACGGGATTTAGAACAAACTTTGGATGGTATGAACGCCCAAACACGTGACGGGCAAGGGATCAATTACCTTCCTCGGAGGATCAAGACCGATGTCTTCCTTCTCGGTTGGCCACTCCTTATGTGGCTTGAACAGCAGACCCAACACCTTGTCGAGGGTGGTGCCGAAGAGGTGCTGCATGGTGGCCGGGTCTTCGGGTTTATAAGCCCACATTGGGCTCGCCCTCTGCTGGCAAGATAGGAGGCAGCGACATAGCATTATCTGAACTACGTTGGTCAGTTTGGCCCCAGTCTCCATCACATCGGATACCCGCTTTTGCAGCGCCTTCACCTGAACGGCGGATCCACAATCAAGGCCCTTTTTGGTCCACAAGGTCAGCCTCTCTGGGGATCCGGATCAAAACTCAGGGGTCACCGCCCAGGTTGCCTCCCTTGGTTTGGTTATGTAGAACCATTGTTTTTGCCAAACCTTGACGGTGTCGATGAACGTTCCCTCCGGCCACTGGACTCAGGTGAGCTTGCAGATCATTACCCCACCGCAGTCCGCGTGTGTTCCACTGACCACCTTTGGCTTGACATTGAAAACCTTCAGCCAAAGGCCGAAGTGCGGCAGGACCCGCAGGAGAGCCTCGCAGATAATGATGAAGGTGGAAATATGGAGGAGGGAATTGGTGGCTAGATCATAGAAATCTAGCCCATAAAACATCAAGCCCTGCACAAAGGGGTATAGCGAGAACCCTAGCCCCCGGATGAAATGCGAAAGGAATACTACCCTTTCTCCTGGCTTGGGCGTGGGGATGATTTGGCCCTTCTCAGGGGCCCGGTGGGCGATGATGTCCCATAAGTAGCCGGCTCGCTTTAGCTCCACGATGTCGTCATTGGTGACACTAGAGGCGTCCCATTTGCCATTAGCACCAGATCTGGCCACGGCTAGGGCTAGGGAGAAGCTAAAAGGAAATCGCCGTGGAGCAGCAAAGAAAGGGCACTGGAGCTCTAGAGATTAGAAAGACGACAGCGGAGGAAGAGGAAGGCGTAAAACAATAAATGTGGTCGTTCCTTCTTTATAGGCCACGGAGGACCAAGTGTTCCCCATTTCATGCCGTGGGCTTCTCCACTTCCCGATTTGCCCGTGACGTTATGCACGGGTGGGAGAATCGAAATCATTAACCATATCCCCAAAAAAACAGGCACGATCAATGCCTTGATGAGACGTGTTAATGGAGGGGCGGCCTCGAGCTGCACATCGAGAACTGCCAACCGTTCAATATTATGACCAGCCGCGACTCTTCATTGAAAGTTGTCGGGTGTGGGCACTATTCAGACTCGACCAATTTGGCCTTTAAGGCTAAGTAAAAGTAGACACTTTAGATTTTGGACACCACTCAAACTCCGAATACGTCAAGGATGAAACGAAGTAATCCCCACGCAAGCCGAAGACTATTATATGAGCGGATGCCGAACACAAGCCCTCGCATTGGAGGCTAGTTCGGGGGCTACTGAGGGAGTCCTAGACTAAGGGGTCCTCGGGTCGTCGACTTGGGAGATATGGGCCAAACGAGTGGATCGTCATGCACTACAAAAAAAGACACATCCGTGACATTTTGGGCCGAATGATTTTTTTTCCTCTCATGCTTATGACACTTCTATGACAATAATTGTGACAAAACCTGGTATCATCATAGATGTGGTGGGATCCTACTTCTGTGACAAAAAATCATGACAGAAAATGGGCTTCTCTTCATGGGCTGGCCGGAGACGTAGCTGCATGACATTCTTTGGGCCGTCCATGATGGAAAAAACCACGGTAGAAGCGAGGTCGAGGAATATATTGACTACCCGGCTACTGTGGGTGATCGGGGCCGAGCGATGCACAGAGGTATTGTGCATTTCTCTCGTACACGTACGCGTGTGGGTGCGAAGCGTTGGGCTCTAACTGAACCTGAGCGAGGCGTTCTCCTACTGATCCCGAGCGATTGCACTTGCTACGCGTTACTGAACCTGAGCGATCGATCGATCCCTGGCTGTTAACCGAACCCGATCGAGCGATTCCTTCGCTACTGCTGCTAACTGAAGCCGATCGAACCCGCTGCCTCTTGATGAACAGTGAGTGTTGTTGGAGGTTGGATGAACAGTTCCCGGTGGGGGTTGGATGAACAGGACCCCGTGGTAGTAGAGGCCGTTGCCGCTAGATGAACAGGACCCCGATCGAGCCGGTTGGGGCTGGATGAACAGGACCCCATGGAGAGCTGGTTGAAATAGTAGCCGGTGGCGGACTGGATGAACAATAGCCCATGGAGGGGTGGTTGAACAGTAGCCTATGGAGGCTAGATGAATAGGAGCCCGTGAATAATAGTAGCTGGTGGAGGCAGGAGGGAGACGGTGTGGATGAACAGTCGCAGGTGGAAGCTGGAGGAGGTCGATGGTGGATGAACAGTAGCCCATGGAGTCCCGTTTTGCGGTACGCCACACCCCTCCTGATGAATAGGACCCTCGTTTCAACCGTAGGAGGTCGAAGAGAAGTCCGTTTCCTCCATTTTGTGGTACGCCACACCCCTCCTGATCAACAGGACCCTGTTTCGACCGTAGGAGGTCGAAAAGAAGTCAGTTTCCTCCGTTTTGCGGTATGCCACACCCCTCCCGATGAACAGGATCCTGTTTCGACCTTAGGCAGTCAAATAGAAGGCCGTCCAAAATGTTCTGCGGTACGCCGGACCTTGTTTCGGCTGTTCCGTCCAAGCCGTGCCTTCCGATGAACATGACGCCACAGTTTCTCTGTCCCGACCCAGCCGGTTGGCTACCGATGTATAGGAAGCTGTTGTTGCTCTCCGCTGCCTCTCCATGTACACGAGCCCTGGCCGTACGTATGCATGAGTAGGCGTTCAAGACCCACCCGTATATACATACGTGGCTGTATTTAATTTCTTGCACCTTGGCTGTACGTACGTGTACACGATATTGACGGGATTGCATGACATTCTACGTCGGCGCCTCTACTATGACACGTGCCCTTCCTTACTCGGCCACGGCTCATCGCTGCCGCCTGCAGACAGACAGGTCGACCAGTATGTACGTATATGTTCAGGACCAGAATGACAACGCTACGTATGCTTCGACCAGGTGGGTCCCGACTGTTCGGGAGGATAAGAAGGCACTTGCTTGCGTGCGAAGTTATTGCTGGTGGGTCCCAGCTATCAGAGGAGAATCATTATTTTTGCTCGTAATATGGACGCACTTCCTTGCGTGCGAAGATGTAGCTGGTGGGTCCCAGCAATCAGGGGGAAATGTTTTTTTCACGAAATACGGTGGCCTGTCCGGTGGGTCCCTGCTGTCAGGTGGAGGAATCATTATTTTGTGTGTAATAACGAGGCACTTCCTTACTGCGGTCGTGGACCCAGCTGTCAGCCTCTCCACGTACAGTACTTCTCCGATGGAAGTCGTTCCTTGACCACATTGACCACGCCGCGCTGACAGCACCAAGGCAGTGGACAACGGCGAGTCCTAGGAAGGGGACGACGCGGTGCCGGGGAAGACGCGGCAGTGGATGCCCACGCGGAGAGGAGTACGAGGGTTGACTGGTTTGACTGCGGTGTGAGGCTCCCGTCGTTGCAGAATAACAGGGGTTGTGGGTGAGTAAAGGGATGGCCTGGCCAGAGGTTGGAGTAGAGTGGGGCGGTGAGGCCTGCGCGGTAGTAGAGCCGACCACAGGAGGCAGCAGTAGGTGGCACGACCGGCGCTAGTTTGGGTGGCTGGAGCAAGAAGACCAGAGGTTGAAGAAGCACTACGGCCATTAGATGGACATTGTACGGTCATTGGAGCTAGAATTGTCCATATTGACTAAGTTGACGAAGCCCTCCGTCCGCGTCAACTTAGTAGGCCCACAAGTCATCCTCCCACTGTGGTGGGTCCCAGCTAGCAGGGGGAGTATTCATTTTTTTTGTGCGTAATAAGGAGGCACTTCCTTCCGTGTGAAGATACAGCTGGTGGGTCGGAGCTGTCAGCGCGGGGAACATTTTTTTCACGAAATACAGAGGCCCTTCCGGTGGGTACCTGCTGTCAGGTGGAGGAATAATTTTCTTACGCGTAATAAGGTTGCACTTCCTTGCTGCGGTCGTGGACCCAGCTGTTAGACTCTCCACCTACGGTACTCTTCTGATGGAAGTCGTTCCTTGACCACATTGACCATGCCGCGCCAAGAGCACCAAGGCGGTGGACGACGACGAGGCCTAGGAAGGGGATGACGCGGGGCCGGGGAAGACACGGCAGTGGATGCCCATGCGGAGAGGAGTATGAGGGTTGACTGGTTCGGCTGCGGTATGAGGTTGCCCTCGCCATAGAATAACAGGGGTTGTGAGTGAGTAGAGGGATGGCGTGGATAGAGGTTCGAGTAGAGTGGGGCGGTGAGGCCTGCGCGGCAGCAAAGCTGGCCACGGGAGGCAGGAGCAGGCGGCACAACCGACACTAGTTTGGGCGGCTGGAGCAAGAAGACCAGAGGTTGAAGAAGCACTACCACGATTGGATGGACATCATACGGTCACTGGAGATAGAATCGTTCATATTGACTAAGTTGACAAAGCCCTTCGTCTGTATCAAGTTAGTAGGCCCACAAGTCAGCCTCCCACAATGGTGGGTCCCAGCTAGCAGGCGAAGTATTCATTTTTTGTGTGTTGACCACGCCGCGCCGAGCGCATCCAAGGTAGTGGACGACGGCGAGGCCCCGGACAACAGAGGGCCAGAGATGGGAATACGCGGGAGTGGAGTCGCAGATGGAGAGGTGTACGAGGGTTAACTGGTTCTGGTGCGGCGTGGTTTGGCAGTCGGTGGATAAGAACAAGAGGTGTGGAGGGGTGGAGGGATGGCCTGGCCGACGGTGGGATAGTGCTTCACAGTGAAGTGTGCTAAACAAAGCTGCTAGCAGGAGGAGGCGGGAGCAGGTGGTCCCGACGGCACTGGAGGAAGAAGACGAGAGATGGAAAATGGATGTCGATTGTCAGATGTAAATCCAATGGCTATCGATGTCAGAATCATTTGTTGACTAAGTTGACAATGACTTGTGTTGGCTTCGACCTATTGGCCCACATTTCAGCCTCCAAAAATGTGGCACATATCCAACCAATTTTTTTAGAATTTACAGTCCATTTGATCTTTTTTTAGAATTACAATCCATTTGCTGGGCTGGGTGAACAAATAATGTAGAGTCCATGCGGCCCATATTTTTTAAACTACAACCCATTTCACTTTCTTGAAATACACGAATTTGTTGGGTTGGCTGAACAAATAATGTAGCATCCATGCGGCCCATTTATTTTTTCCTAAAAAATTACAACCCATTTGCACTTTCTCGAAATACACGATTTTGCTGGGCTGGTTCTAATTATAATGTTGGGTTGGGCGCAGCAATATTATCAAAAAATAAATAGGGGTTGAGCATTTTGTATTAAATATGTTTAAATAATAAGTGCTTTATTATTACATTGCTCCTTAAATCTTACCAAGCTTTTGTACACAATCACTAGGATTTCCGTTTCCCTAATGTAAAAAAAATCCAGGATTTTATTGTTAAAAAATTATTTTTATAAGTTAATAAGACGTGCGATATTGTTTTCTTATATATGTAAGTATCTGTTAAATATATGATGACAATAAAAATAATATATAATAACAATAAAATAATATAAATATATGTAATATCGTTAGAATAGAAACATAAGTTGGACCTGGCGTTCATATTCTTATATAGAAAAATAGAACAGACCTCTGCATTTTCTTCAAAAAAATACATAAGTTGGGTTGCGGATGTTTCAGGAAAAATAAAACCTAGGATGGGAGGTCCATAAGCCGGTCGATACATGACGGCCCTCAAGAAAATATAAACCGTCATGTCATGGGCTGTGCATCTTAAAAAAGAAAGCCTAGACAGGGCAGCCCACAACCCAGCAGATACTTGCTGGCCCACAAATAATAAATGATACCTGCCAGCTCCCCGGCTTCGTTGTAAATTTATCTACTTTAGTAACTACGTTGAAGCACCTCAATTTTTTTAACTATTTTGACAAACCCGTGGGCCCCACCATCAGTATAGCATTAGGAGGAAGTATTTTTTTCAATGAGGCACTTGCTTGCGTACGGCCATAGACCTGGTGGGTCTCGATTGTCCGCCTCTCCACATATAGTCCTCTCCAAATTCCCCTCGTTTGTTCAGCATGTTCACAACGGCAGACAGCGGCGCCGCGGCGAGTGCACAAAGGCGGAGGACGAGAACGAACCACCAAAGTCAGCAAGGCATGCTATAGTAATGGTAGATGATGTGCCTTATTTCTACCGAAACAACTAAACTAGCCCAGTGGCCAAGTGACACTACCCGACCGATGTTCCACTCGGGTTCGATTCCACCTGATGAAGTGAAAATATCTCCAAATTTTTTGCCTCTGCCATTCTTGACATGTGGGTCCCCATTGTCATCTACGTACACCACGTCCAACACTTGCCAAAACTTCGTCCCTCGTTTTCTCTATTTTTCGCACGCTTGACATTGTGTGGGCATTTTGAAAATAGCATATATTTTTAACTCTACATCATATGAAGGTGTTCTATGCATGAATGTTGATCAGCATGTTGTTAACTGGCTGGTAGTTCCATTTTCTACCATGAATAAAACTTCCAACATGATGCTATCTCTGTTTGAAAAGGACGTGTTAATATAAACGCTCTGCCTCTGAAACTTGCAGTTTCTTATCTGAAACTGAAACTTGCAGTTTCTTCTCTGAGAATCACATTGTCTGCACTTTTATATGAGACTACAATTTTTAAGTGCTAAAAATAGATCTCTAGAATTCATAAAATACTACATATGCTCAACTGCAAATCTGAAATTCGAAATACATTCATATCTGAAAGTACTCTCAAAATACACAACACAAAACACAATTCACAACCTGCAAATACTGACAACCCTAAGCTCCTCCTGACAATTCACAAGCTGCCCGACTATTGGGTTGGGGGCAATCCCCTCCTATTCCTCGGCGGCAAATAGCCGCCCTGTGAGACGATGTGAACGGCGAGGGAGAGGATGGCAGGGACGTGTTGTTGGGCCAACTTATTTTCTCCTCTTGCGGTTGGGTTCGCTCGGTGAAGACTCCAGCGGCTCACTCTGGCACGACACCCTCACAACGGCACCTTGTAGATGCTTGATCCTTCAATCTATGGTGGATGCTCCATCTTGGATCGATACTCCCACCACCGCTGCCTCATGATCGGATTCGGTGAATCTGTTTGCTCCATGGCCGAGAGGAGCAACTCTATGTACTCCCATGTGACTCCCTTCGGGAGTATCGCTACCTTTTCACTCTATTCTAGATATTTGGCCATGGATGTTGTTGTCGCCGCTAGTTGGTACTTGTTCTCAAACCAAGATTGTATCTCCAACATCCTAGCTAGCTTCATAGGGTCGCTGTTGGGGATATAATTATTGGGTATGACCCGCCCCGGAGGGGCCGGGTCATACCACTGCGGTTCGTAATGACAAAGCCCATAAAGATGTTGAAGATGGCGGTTCATGGAGCAAGCTTATTGAAGGCCCAAGATCCAAAGGCGACTTGAGGCCCAGGGGCGTAAACCGTCATATGTTAACTTGTATGTTAAGGGAAGTATAGATTATGTCATTCAGCCGTACATGTTGTGTATGAGCCGACCGGGACTCTATAGGCCGCCGGGCATCTGCCTATTTATATAAAGGGGTGACCCGGTGGCGGTTTAGGGCAAGAAAGAAGAGGTCGAGAACTAGGTCAAGCGTATTCGCTCCCTGGTAATCGAAGCCCAAGTAATACAACCCTAAACTGGAGTAGGCCTTTACCTCCACCGTGAGGGACTGAACCAGTATAAACTCTTTGTGTCCCTTGTCCCGTTTTAACCCCTTCAAGCTAACTACGTTGCGATGGCTCCACACCTGAGTCCTCATCCTAGGGCATCTGACGTGACAATTCCACGATAGTTGGCGCCCACCATGGGGCCAGCGCACGGTGGTTTCGAGTTCTTGAAGGGCAGCTTCGTAGGGGTCAAGGGGTACACTATGGGCCGGATGACCAAGAGTCGTCGCGGCAAGCTCTACATCAACGACGGGGGTTGTGTCCCCGAGCCCGGCTCAATCGAGTACGGGTACCATGTCCCCTTTGGTGGAATCCACGTCTTCATTGGCAAGATTGGTGAGTCAGAAGCTGAGCTGGACATCTGGACCAATATCGTCGAGTCGGCTCGGTGCGCGTGACCCGCCAAGGCTAAAGCCGCCCTGAAGCATGTCTTTGTTGGTTTCGTTCATGGAGCAGAGCTAGAAGGAGGATCTGAATCTGGTGGTGAGATGGTTGTCTACTCAGGCGACGAGTCCTCTACTAGTGAGACCAACTCCATCTATCAAGTTCAGGATGGCGGGCTTGGGGGTTGTTCAGATGGTGATAGTATTCCGGACCCCTACGAGCTGCCACACCGGGTCACGATCTTGATGGCCGATACACAACCAGGGGAGGATTCTACGACTGCAGCAGCAATGATCTTCGGGTCAACGACGGCTACCGGGGCAGGAGGCCCTGTGCGCTCACTGGCTCAAGTCTTGTCTGATCTGTTGGATGCTCTGACAATGTTGTTGACGACGGAGGTTAACCCAGTGAATCAAACTCAGCATAACGCGGAGGTTGCAAAATTGCGTGATGAGATAGCACAAGCCAAGGAGGAGCTAAACACGGAGAACACCCGGATGGCAACGGAGTGAGCCGCTTTGCAGAGGGAGTTCTAACGGTTCAGGCAGAGAGCTTTCTCTTAAACCTGGACCGGGACGCGTCAAACACTGCCTTCAACAGAAGGCATGTGAGCAGGCTGCCCCTGACTTACGATGCAAGGAACCTTTTCAACATGCCTGGGGCAGGAACCAGTAACCCGCCTGGTGTAGATCGGGTCGTTGAGGCGTCAGCGGCTGGAGAACCGGTTCAGCCACGTGCCATAGACCCCCCACGTTTGAACTTGACCCCTCCTCAGCATGTTCCGACGCCTCCTGGACATTTTTCTAACCCGTTGGATAACATGATAGCTGCGGCTACTCGGCTGGCAGCTCTCCCAGCTCAGGATGAATCGCTAGCGGCAATGGAAATACGACGAGCCAGAGAACTTCTTCAGATGGTTGTGGCCCAACAGACAGCTTGTTCGTACAGTCGTGATCATATCCACTCAACACCACGTTCAAGCAGGAGTTATAACAGGCATATTGATGAACCGGCCATGTCATCAGTGAACGGCACCGCAATCAGCCTCGTAGGCCTGACCCGCCGCGCATTGGTAATGATGCTCAGGCTTTGGTAGACCAGGGCAGAGCTCGGCGTGACGCGGAGCTAGCGGCTCAGTTGACGGCTCAACAACAATATCTGGTTTATCCTTCAGCGTCCATGGAGGCAGGTGTGACCTCTAGAACCTTGGGTGTGCCATGTTTAGTACCAGCTCTATGCAATGAGCGCTTGCCTAAGGATTTCAAGGGCCCCCGTAAGGTGCCTAACTACACGGCGGATCAGCCCCCAGAGGCTTGGATTGAGAGTTATGAGATGTCCATGGAGATGCTGGATGTCAATGATGCTACACGTGCTAAGTATTTCATCGTGATGTTGGATGGGCCGGCTCGCACTTGGTTGAAAAGCTTGTCTACTAACTCCATTGGGTCATGGGCAGAGTTGAAGAGGCATTTTATTCAAAATTTTAAAGACACATGTAAGCAGCCTATGTCAATTCTGGATTTGGATTCTTATGTTCAAGGTGAAGGCGAGTCCACAACCAATTGGGTGCGCCGGATTTTGGCTATTATACACTCGTCGGACGGTATCAACACCGGTTCAGCAGTCCTGATGTTAGAAAAGAACTGCCGCTTCCTTCCCCTTAAGCAGAAATTGGAATAGCTTCAGCGTCATCGCAGTGATACGGGGGAGCTCATGGCGTCTCTTGTCAAGTATTCCGACTCTGATAGCACTAAAGATCCTGAGTCTGATGATGAGAAGACTGGGAAGTGAAGAAGGGCAGCAATGCAAAAGGACATCATAACACGGCTGGTCAAGGTGGTAATGGTAAACATAAGGCGGACGATGGTTTAGATTTTGTGGCTAACACCAGCTTGCAGAATAACGACCAACATTGTAAGGGGCAAGCTCAAGCGCCCTGGTTTGGAGGGCCAAAGTTCAACCTTGAAGCTATGATGAATCAGCCTTGTCCGAAGCATGGGACCCAGGATAAGCCGACCAGTCATTTGTGGAAGGATTGCTTCATCATGAGGGAGTATAGAAATTCTAACTTTTTTCAGAACAATCATGGCCAGAATGGTGGTTCGGGTTCTGGTTCTCATGAACCTGGCTTTGGAGGTGGCGGCTCAAGCTCTGGCTTTCAAGGCCAAGGAAATCATGGTGGTTATAATCAGCAATCTGGCCAAGGGAATCAGCAGCAATATTCTGATCCAAAGCAGCTGAATGGTGGTCAGTATCATGTGTTCACCACAAGTTTGTGCAAGCGAGATCAGAAAATCCATAAGCGGGCAGTGAACTCTGTTGAGCCGGTGGTGCCTCATTACATAAGGTGGTCTGAGCAACCAATTGTATGGAGCCGAGAGGATCACCCACCCCGGGTTGATAATCCAGGTCATTTGGCATTGGTGGTCGCTCCACGGGTAGGAGGATATAATCTCACGAAGGTGCTCATGGATGGAGGCAGCAGTATCAATATCCTTTACTATGAGACCTTTTATCGTATGAATCTGACTGAAAAGGATCTTAAGCCGTCCTCTACTATGTTTCATGGGGTGGTGCCTGGTAAGTTGGTGTATCCAATGGGAAGGATAACACTAGAGGTGGCTTTTGGAGATGACAATGGTTCCAGAGCTGAGAAGTTGACCTTTGAGGTGGTGAAAATCAAGAGCCCATACCATGCTTTGTTCGGGCGGCTGGCTTACGCCAAGTTTATGGCACTACCGTGTTATGTTTATTTGCAGCTTAAGATGTCGGGTTCTAAGGGCACTATCACGATGCATGGTAATAGAAGAATCACTCTGGATTGTGAATAGGGTGATGTTGCTTATGCTGAGTCGGCTTGTGCCACTTAGGAGTTGAAGTTTTATAAAGACAATGTTGACCCGGCGGATATGACGCCTTTGAAGAAGCCAACCATAGAGAATGAGCCCTTAATGAAGTTTAAGTCGGTAGATGATACTAAGATGATTGATTTTGTTCCTGGCAATTCGTCAAAGCAGTTCAACATCAGTGCTAATATGGATCCGAAATAGGAAAGCGCGTTCATCGAGTTCATCCATGAGAACAGGGACATCTTTGCATGGAAGCCTTCTGACATGCCAGGTGTACCGAGGGAACTCGCTGAGCACACTCTTAATGTGGATCCCAGGTGTAAGCCGGTCAGGCAGTTTCTTCGTCTGTTTAATGAGGAGAGACGTAAGGCAATTGGTGAAGAGGTAGCCCGGCTCTTAGCGGCAGGGTTCATCATTGAAGTTTTTCATCCTGAGTGGTTGGCTAACCCACTACTAGTACTTCAGAAAAATGGCACTTGGCATATGTGTGTGGATTATATAGACCTTAACAAGGCCTGTCCGGCTGATCCTTTTGCTCTCCCGTGTATTGATCAAATTATTGATGCTACGGCGGGGTGTGAGTGTTTGAGCTTTTTAGATGGTTACTCCGGTTATCATCAGATCAAAATGGCGGTTAAGGACCAGGAGAAGACAACTTTTATCACTCCCTTTGGAGCTTTCTGCTATGTGTCTGTGCCTTTTGGGCTCAAGAGTGCCCAGGCGGCTTACCAACGGTGTGTTCAGAATTGCCTCCATGGACAGATTGGGCGTAATGTTCATGCTTATGTGGATGATATTGTTGTGAAATCCAGGAAGAAAGAGACATTGATTGAGGATCTGAAAGAGGCCTTTGACAATCTCCGGGTTTACAAGATGATGCTTAATATGGCCAAGTGTGTTTTTGGCGTGCCAGCGGGCAAGTTATTGGGTTTCTTGGTTTCTGAGAGGGGCATTGAAGCTAGCCTGGAGAAGATCAAGGCTATCACCTCTTTGGCTAAGCCGGCATGTATCAATGATGTCCAACATTTGGCGGGTCGTATCGCGGCTTTGAGCCGGTTTATAAGCCGCCTGGGAGAGAAGGCTATCCCTTTGTATCAGATGATGAAAAACACGGATGATTTTGTCTGGAGCGATGCTGGTAATGAGGCATTTGAGGCGCTTAAGAAACAACTGGCCGAGCCACCGGTTCTTGCAGCTCCTATTGAGAAGGAGCCCTTGTTGTTATATGTGGCTGCAAACAACAGGGATGTCGATGTGGCAGTTGTGGTTGAAAGGAAGGAGTCAGGCAAGGAGTATACGGTTCAAAGGCCGGTTTATTATGTCAGTGAGGTGCTCATTGAGTCTAAATAGAGATACCCACATTGGCAGAAGCTGGTTTATGGCGTGTTCATGGCTAGTCACAAGTTGAAGCAATATTTCCTTGGTCATCCCACCACTATGGTTAGCTCTGCTCCATTGGGGGATATTATTCAAAACAGATAAGCCACATGTCGGGTAGCTAAGTGGGCCATTGAGCTTGGACCCCATGGTTTGAAGTATGTGCCTCGGACAGCTATAAAATCTCAAGCACTTGTGGACTTTATCAATGATTGGACAGAGCTGCTCATGCCTGAGGATAAGCCGGACAATACATGTTGGACTATTCATTTTGATGGATCCAGGCAATTGGAAGGCTCGGGGGCTGGAGTTATATTGACGTCCCCACGAGGTGGTAAATTTTGTTATGTTTTAAGGTTGATGTTCCCTTGTACTAATAATGCAGATGAGTATGAAGCCTTACTCCATGGTCTTCGGATGGCTAAAGAGATGAATCTAAGCTGGGTAAGATGCTTTGGTGACTCACATTTGGTGGCTCAACAAGTGTCAGGGACTTGGGATTCAAAGGATCCACTCATGGTGGCTTATCGCTGAGAGGTTGATAATATTGCAGGTCACTTCAAAGGTTATCAAGTGGAGCAAGTTGATCACAGGAAAAATGAGGTTGCTGATGCATTAAGCCGGCTGGGGTCTCAGTGTAAGCCGATTCGCCCTAATGTTTTCCTTGATGTTTTGCATAACCCATCAGTAAAGTTGCCTACACAGGAGGACTTGGCAGTTCCTAACCCGGAGTCACAGTTGGTGGTGGCTCTCCGTGCTATTCCTGATTGGACTGTTCCATATCTGGCTTATATGACCCGGGGCGAGTTACCTGAGGATGAAACCTTGGCCAGGCAGATAACCCGGAGATCTAAGTCAATGACTATCATCAAGGGTGAGTTCCACAGATGTAGTGTTACTAGAGTGTTTCAACGATGTGTTTCTCCTGGGGAGGGCCATTAAATTTTAAGGGAGATTCATGAAGGAGAATGTGGTCATCATGTCGGCTCTAAGTCTCTTGTTGCTAAGGCCTTTCGTCATGGGTTTTATTGGCTGATGGCTCATGCTGATGTAGAAGATCGGGTCAGTAAGTGTGATGGTTGTCAGAAATTTTCAAGATGAGCTCATGTGCCGGCACAAGAATTGAGAATGATTCCAATTACTTGCCCGTTTTCGGTCTGGGGGCTAGATCTGGTTGGGCCTTTCAAAAGGTCTAAGGATAAAAAGACTCACCTTTTGGTAGCAGTTGACAAGTTTATAAAGTGGGTTGAGGTTGAGCCGGTCAGCAATTGTGATGTAGCCACGGCGGTTCAATTCATTAAAACGGTGATCTTTTGTTTTTGATATCCTCATAGTATCATCACTGATAATGGTACAAATCTATCTAAGGGGGCAATGAAAGAATTCTGTCACCAAGAGCATATCCGGCTTGATGTGTCATCAGTGGCTCACCCCCAGTCTAATGGCCAAGTTGAATGAGCTAATCAAGAAATCTTGAGAGGTATCAAGCCCCGGCTTATGGTCCCTTTGCAGAGGACACCGGGTTGTTGGGTGAAAGAGTTGCCCTCAGTGCTTTGGAGTATCAATACCACCCCCAATAGATCTACGGGTTACACACATTTCTTCATGGTTTACGGTGATGAGGCGGTTCTCCCTAGTGACATATGTCACGACTCGCCTCGTGTGGCGGCTTACGTGGAAGCTGATAATGAGCCAACACGTCAGGAGATGAAGAGTGTGACCTTGCGGCGGCTCGTTCCGTGATTTACCAGCAAGATCTGTGTCATTATCACAGCCGCCGGGTTAGAACCACGACCTTTCAAGAAGGAGATTTGGTGCTTCGGCTCATCCAGGATCAAACTGACATCCACAAGTTATCCCCACCTTGGGAAGGTCCCTTTGTGGTCAGCAAAAATCTAAACAACGGGTCATACTACCTTATCGATGTTCGAGACCACAAGGACTCACGCGCGTCGGAGGAGGAGACCCATCGACCGTGGAATATTGCTCATCTTCGGCCTTATTACATATGTGCCACTGGCTCTTGTGATGTACATATTTTTATCACTGTATATATTATGACAAATATAATAAAGTCGGCATCCCTGATGATTCAGGGCCTTTGTCGTTTCATTTTTGAGAATCTGAGTCTTCATTTACTTCATAAGGTCACTTGGGGGCTTCCTGCTCGTTGAGCACAACTATGACCCTTTTTGATCCGGCTTGTATGCCTTGATTGCAAAAACTTCGGGGCTTCCTGCTCATTGAGCATAGCTGTGACTATCCTATTGATCCGGCTTATATGCCTAGATCACAATATTACTTGGGGGATTTTTGTTAAATGAACAAAGGCTTTGTTGTCCCTTGTAATAGGCTTGGTCGCCAGGTGTATTCACTAACAAACCGGGTTATCCTGCCTGTGTAAGTTTGCCACTCCGACCAGGTAATCTTGGAATGACTCGCCATACAATTGACAGTTAATCTTTTAAAGACCCTGAACTTGTCAAAGTTAAAATGGTGATTTGGTCATGTGAGGCCCGGCTTACAGGGCTTTGAATTAAGGAATAACTCAGTGGTTGTGCAGCCCTTGAATAGCACTTGATGTTGAGGCCTGGCAGCCTTTGAATGCCTTGATTTTTCTATTTTATTTTGCCTTTGAATATTTTTGATGACTTATATGTCTGTGCCATATTAATATATGGTCAAAATTTGATTCAGGCCATGATGCCTTGATCTTGATTTGATAAAATCTCGTGTTTCGATAACTCGGCTTGGCTTTGGACGCTGAATCGCCAGTGTATGATTCATGAAAAATATCCACGGCATTGTAAGCCGGTGACATGGATAAATTACACAGTGTTACGCTCTGTATTGGGATTGTTGCCCTTATTGCGTTTGGCTTTGTAAGCCGGCAATACACATAAGTATCACAGGTATGATATTTATTTTGTTATATTTATATGAGGTTTTCATAAACCGGCCCTGGTTTTCGACGATATAGTCACCAGTGGTTTGTTATATGGGGCTTTTTGACCCGCCTTGGGGTAAACCACCAAGGTACTTGTGCTCTATTTGTATGCAGGGTATATGACAATATGCTTAGGCAAAATTGATAATGACTATGAGCTTGAATATTAGATCATCAAAGAGGATCGATACAGCTCATCACGGAGTTTTGCAAGTAAACATGCGCGATGGCATGGCAGATAAATTGTTTTGAAAGCTATCCTATTACAAGGCAACTGATGGCCCAAAAGAATAATTGTTTTGGTAGTCTCACAGAGAGCAGATGCTAAGCCGGCCTGCGGCTTACTGGTCTTGGTGTTGATGAGTTGAAGGTTGTGGATCATCCAGCACCAGTTCATCCTGCTCCTCTTCACCCAATGGCTGGAAATCAGTGGTTGCCTAGTTGATCCTAGTCAAAGCTCTGAATACAGCTTCATCACTTATAAGTGTTGATGGGTCAACATCAGGGGCAAAAGTGTGCTTACGGATTGGAGGAGTCAGGTCATGAGAATCATGAATCGGTGCCTTGATCTTCTTGTTGCCGGTGTTGCAAACCGGCTGATAATGTGAAAGATTGGTATCTTCAGCCAGCTTACTGGCTAGAGGACACATTTCCCTTGCAATTGCGGCAAAGTCTTCTACGCTGAAGGGTGACCCGTCTTCTTTTATGCTCGGGCAGCCGTTTGCCAAGTCTATCGGCTCAAGATCAGCTTGCCATGCTTTGGCCCGAGTAAGTGTTGTGAGTGCACCGGCTCTAGCAGCTGATTTCTTCAATTCTTCGATCCGCGGAGGTAGCACAGATAGTGTCTCCAATGTATCCTTGATGAGGGTTGGAGGATGTTTCTTGTGGACACCTGTGCAGATGGCTCGTTGTGTGCTGGTATATAACTGCTCTATGAGCGTGTAGGCGGCTTTCTATTTCTTCCGCATGTTTGTGCCAAGGTGGGCAACCTTGGAGCCTACATCGTCAAGAAAAATTTATAAGCCAGATGAATATTGATTAAAATGCATTCAAAGTAAATATTGAGATGAAATTACTTACCAAAGATGGCACCAGTCATGGCATTGACTTGATGGTTTAAGCCGGCGAGCTCTTTAGCTATCGGCTTAAGAGCCGCTTCAGCATCCTCTGCTCTCTTCAGTGGGGCTGACTTCTCTGTTTCTAAGCCTGCTTGCTCAACTTTGAAGTCTTTCTTCAGCCTCTCCATATCTGCTAAAGTAGTGGTCAGCTCATTTTTGGCCTTGGAGATTTCTGCTTGCTGAGTATTGATGTTTTCTTGAAGATCGGTGACTTGGGATTCTTTGCCATTAAGCTCGGCCTACAAGAGATAAACAATGAGTGGGATTGCAATGAATTTATTTGAAGTCCCAAGCACAATACAAGTATTTTACTTGGAACTTGGGGGCTAATGCACCTTGCTCTTTTTCAACACAAGTTTATGATGACCTTGTTGTTATATGCTGATTATAGCCGCTTCATGGGGGTATGTGCTTAAGTTTTCTGGATATGTATGGTATTGATACCCGACTTATCTTGACAGATTAAGCCGGCCCTTGAGGGCTACAGATGGAAATCAAATCTATATTATCTAAAGTCCCGGCTCATCTTGACAGATTAAGCCGACCCTTGGGGGCTACGCATGTAAAGTTGAAGTACTGCTATTGGAAGTCCTAGTTTATTTTAAAGAGTAAAACTGTCCCTTAGGGGCTACTGGAATTGATCTATGAAGCTATTAAAGTTTACAACACATTCTATTCTATCATATCCAATAAACTTGGCGGCTAATGGAAGTATATTCATATGAAAAAGAAGTTACAGTGTTTACCTCATAGCGCTCCTTCATCAAATTTACTAAGCCAGCTTCATAGTCACTGCTTGTGTAAAGATGGTTCAAATACCCAGAGTGAATCTCTTGGGCACTGAAATTGGCATAACCGTCCAGATTGGCTGACCACTTGCCCTTGTCAGCAATGGAAATTTCTTCCTTGGCGTTGTGCTTGGATAGGACAGTGGGTTTTCCTGGCTCTGTATAGCCATGCCCAGTGATGGTAACATCATCGTCTTTTTCTTCAGCAGGCTTAATAGGGCTTGCCGGCTTGATGGGGCTTGGCAGATTGTTGATGGCCGGGTCAACGTCCATCTGGTCAACATCAACATTGTGATCAACCAATGGCGGTTCATCAACTGTGGCTTCAAGAGCTTGATCAGAGGTTTATGTTGATTGTTGCTCCGATTCAGAAGGATTCTCAGGAGTTTTGGTCACCTTCGCCTTCTTACTGGGCTTTGCCATGGCCCTGTGAACGAAACACAAGACAAGATTAGTACAATGGTTGAGTATATAATTGAAAGCAAAGGCTTGATAGTCTTACCCTGGCACTGGTTTGAAGGTCGAGACATGAGTCCCTGTTGAGTCGCCAGAGGAAGAGTGAGATGTTCCCTGATAATTTGAATCGGAGGGATTAAGAGGTTGTTGGTAAAGACCGGCCTTCGGATAACTTAAGTCAGAGTTTGTTAAGACCTCTGGACGATGTTTGCGAGAGGCTGGGGTGTTCGGTAAGCCGGAGGAAAGGATCCCGCTTCCGCTATTACGGGTCGTGCGGCGAGCTTCATGTTGCTGCTTCTTCAAAGTAAAGTTGGGATCCAAATAAGCCAAAGGATGAGAAAACCTTACTTTCCAGCTTGCGTGGCAAGTTTTCTATTTTGGCATAGACTCTGAGCCGGAGGAAAGAACAATTACCTCGTCTTCACCCGCACGGCTGGCCTCAGCTTCCTCCTGGTAACAATCATTGTCAATGAGATGTATAAAAAATGATCCAAGAGAGTCAAGTTCTACCTCTAACTCATCATCATCCAAGTTTAACTCGGCGGATGACGAGGATACAGACCTGGGGTAGGGTCATAGGCTGGATCTATACGTCCTACCCAAGGTCACTACCCTGGAAGATGAGAAGACCAAGAGTCAACAGAAGAGCACCAGTCTCATATGGCGTGTGTAATCCACTCGACATTCACATCACTCGATGGTGGTTACCTATCTCCACTCGACCACCAGGAAGGTCACTCGACCATATCGAAGACCAGTAGTCAGGAGAGCACACAATGGCTAGATATTTATTCCTTAGTCTTCATGAGCATTAAGAGTACTTAATGCTGGCGTTACCAGTAATGCCTCTACTTTATGTACATTAGTTCCCTTGTAATGGAGTGGGGCTGGGGTCCTGGCGCACTCTATATAAGCCACCCCCTCTTCTAGCACAAGGGTTAGCACCCTTTGTAATCCAACACATATAATCCAATCAACCGCCTCCAGGCACCGAGACGTAGGGCTATTACTTCCTCTGAGAAGGGCCTGAACTCATAAACATCGTGTGTACACCTTCATCATAGCTAAGATCTTGCCTCTCCATACCTACCCCCCTTTCTACTGTCAGACTTAGAACCACGATAGCGGGCTCGGTGGTCTTCTTCTTGGCAGGACTCTTGGTGGCCTTGGTTTTGGTACGAGCCGGTTTGGCCGGCTTATCTTGCGGCTTCTTCTTCCAAAATGAAGAGTCGGCCTGTTCAGGTGAATAAGATCATAAGTGGGCAGTATTAATGAAAATGTGGTTTAATGGAAGGTGTGCAACACTTACGGCTGGCGGCTTGTTGAAGGTGCAGAAAGGACTAAGTCATGTTTTACTGCATTCCGCCCAAGATTCGTTCAGCAACGCCTTGGTGGCTTCAGTGACTTCTGGGTCAGACAGTTGAAGTCGCAGTGGCGCTGGGGATCTTTTAAATCGCCAGTGTATTCGCACATTAAGCTAGGGCGACGGCTTAATGGCAAGATCCTCCAGGAGACCCAACACCGAACAAGGTCGATGCCGGTTAAGCCATTAGCATGAAGGCTCTAAGTTTAGAAAATGTGGGCGCATACTTGGCCCGCTCCTTGTTGCTGATCCGTGGGGGGAGTGGATGTGCTTTGCTAAGCCGGTGGTCACGGTAACCCAGTAGAGGATTTTCGTCTGCTGGAGATGTGTTTTGATAGTAGAACCAAGTTCTGTTCCATTCCTTGGGGTGACTCGGCGGCTTGGCGTACGGAAAGCTAGCTTCTTTCCTCTTCTGAATTGAAACTCCACCGATTTCCAAGTTGGGCCCGTTAGTGAACTCTGTCTGACGATTTGGACACGCAAATATTGGACACGCAGTTGGGTCCAATGTCTTAAGGGTGAAGTTGGAAAAAATGAAGTACGTCGTGGAAAAACTTTGAGCCGGGCGGGCTGAATCACAGGATCATGTGGTCAGTGAAAATTTTCACTTCTTCGTACTTGGGCTTAGGACGATTTTCTTTGCCAGGGACCCTCCAGTGGATGTCCTCTTTTTTGGCTAGGGTGCCAATTGCAACGAAATTGTTCAGATCTTCTTCGGTGACCTGGGATGGGACCCAATTGCAAACAGTGTATGTCTTAGCCATTTTTGATGATCTGAAAGGAATATTATGCCAGTTTAAGATTATGTGGTTAAGCCGGCTGTTGATTTAAAGGCAAATAATGACGAACATGCATGCAAAGGTGTTAAGCCGAAGGATAACATTACAGCTATAGAAGGTGATCTATTGGTGGCTTAAGAGGGGACTAATGGTACCTGACGGGTCACGGTTTTATGAGATAAGCCGCCCACACAGTTATTGTTTACAGATCTGTGAGTGAAAAAATTGCTAAGTGTTGAACAAACAGATTTCATAGATTGATGCTATGATTTTGGATCTACGACACTTCAAGTAATGAAAAAATATTAAAACCTAAGTTGCAGCAGTGGGGCAGTTCATGTGTCCAGATTGGATCTCTCATACAGAGGAGATGCTCAGATATCAAAAATGGGCACTATAACTAATGTCGCATGGGAGGAGTAATAAGCTTGGATCAAAACCACAACCTACGATGAAGAACGAAGAAGGGCGGAAATGAACTCCGACGAACTCGTGGAAACCCTAATGGGATCTATGGTAAAAGGAAAGGGGAAAACTCACCAGAGATGCTGAATAGAGGAGGCGCGCAGACGGACTCTGGTCAGTTCAGGTTAATGCAGCGGCCATTGTCGAGGCAGTGGCAAAGGTCGACGGCAGCGAGAGATCTCGAGCGCTGAGGCGTCGTGAGGTAGAAGACAGAGATGAGGAGGCAACAGGGAAAAGTGGAAAGGGACCCATGGCCCTATTTATAAGGCCGAAAGGATAAGTGGCATGCACGGGAATCGAGGAGGCTAAAATGGATATGTGACAGCACAGACGCCTCGATTTTCGGAGGTTCATTAAAAAAGAAGGTATATTAAGATTTGGGCCTCGTGTGATATTAATGACAAGTGATGTCACGGCGGGTTACTACAATCCTAGGAGATGATGTCATGGTGGGTTACAAGATCTCGCAAGAACAAATGAGGAAGGAATTTTCTAAGTGTTGAAGATTGATATGAACAAGTTCACATCAACCTGGGGCCTAATGTTGAGAATATAATTATTGGGTATGACCCACCCAGGAGGGGCTGGGTCATACTACTGGCGGTTCGTAATGACAAAGCCCATAAAGATGTTGAAGATGGCGGTTCACTAAGCAAGCTTATTGAAGGCCCGAGATCCAAAGGCGACTTGAGGCCCACGGGCGTAAACCGCCATATGTTAACTTGTATGTTAAGGAAAGTATAGATTCTGTCACCAAGCCGGACACATTGTGTATGAGCCGGCCGGGACTCTGTAGGCCGCCGGGCATCAGCCTATGTATATAAAGGGGTGACCCGGCGGCGGTTTTGGGCAAGAAAGAAGAGATCGAGAACTAGGTCAAGCCTATCCGCTCCCTTGTAATCAAAGCCCAAGTAATACAACCCTAAACTGGAGTAGGCATTTACCTCCACCGTGAGGGGCTGAACCAGTATAAACTCTCTGTGTCCCTTGTCCCGTTTTAACCCCTTCAAGCTAACTACGTTGCGATGGCTCCACACCTAAGTCCTCATGCTAGGGCATCTGACGTGACAATTCCACGATAGTCGCCGTTTGCGATCCTCACGTATTAGTTATACTCCTCCTTCGATCTACTTCTCCACAGCACCTTCACTCGCAGGCAGTGGTTTTTGAATGGAAGAGGAGAGGAGCGGCTCTAGTTTTGGATTAAAACGGGCAAGGAGGGCGCTGGTTTTGGATTGGAACAGGAGAGGAGGGGCGGTGGTTTTGAAATGGAAGAGGAGAGGAGGGGCGCTGGATTTAGATTGGAACAGGAGAGGAGCAGCGGTGGTTTAAGGGGAGAGGAGTGGTGCTGGTCTTGGAAGTATTTTTTTGTGTATTTTGGGTCAAAGTTTGACCACGTATTGTATTTGAAGCAAAATGTGAATGCATGTCACCAAAAATTTCATCGTTTGGTTTATCTGAATGTACTTTCAAATTATATTATTTTTGCAATGTATAACATGGATACAAATTATATTATCAAAGAGCGGCGTGCCAGACCGACCGACCATCTGGGGTGTGACACAAATGCGATGGGTGTGTTGTATACATGTGTACCGCTGTTTTCTTGAGGCTTTACTCCATGGCGCAAGCCATGGATACAAAATTATATTTAAAAGTCGAGGGCGGGGCTTTTCCCGCGTGGCAGGCGGGGCAGTTCCGCCTAGTCGGTTTGACAGATAGGCGAGAAGATGAGGGAGTAGGCTGCTGCAAACATAGGGTTGTGTGATTTGACAGTGAGTTACTGTGGACAGGTGGGGCCCTGTGATTTGACTTGTCATTATCATTTTAACTGTTGCGCTACGACCGGTGTGAGTCTCCCAATTCCTGACCACCTCCATGGTATACAGGTGCCAAGTATTGTATACTCCTTTTGGCAAACGCAATAAATACTACTCCCTCTCTCTTAGTTTACAAGGCGTGCACATACCCCTAGGTCGTCAATTTGACCAACCTAATAGAATTCATATACAGTATTACAAAAAACATACCATTATAAACTTCAAATGTTCTATTTTCAAATGGTATAATTTTTGCGTTATATAATTCATATTACGGTGATAAAATTGACAACCTAGGTATACGCGCAGGAATAGTAACTAAAACGGAGGGAGTATGAAGAAAGAGATAGAGAGAAGCAAAAGAAATTACTCTTATAGCCAACCTTACAGCTAACCTTATTGTATGAGTGACTAAGTGATGACTATATATGACATGCCAACATGAGATAGCCTAACGCACCTGGACGGACGAAGTAGTCTCATGCATGCAAAGTAGGCAAAAAATGCGCATTTATAGCCGTCTAAAATCTCCAAGGGCGCGACCGCGCGAGCGAGGCGATGGTCGTGGTAGGCGCGACCATGATACGGGCTACTAACATCCCTTGGATCTGAGATCGACGGTCGCATGTTAAGTTGCTGAAAATTTACAAAATAACCCTCAAGGATAGGATAGTCACCCATAGGTCTAGAATCACGCCATGCAACCGTTCGATCTCAGATCCAAGGGCTCTCGGAAGCCTGTATCATGGGAGCATGGAAAGCCCTGCCGTTTGCATGCCCCACTTGGCATTTTTACAATCAGAAAACCGCTAGCAGTTCGCTCATACTCGTCCCCAGTCGTCCTTTAACATTACGGCAGTTCGCTCCTAGTCGTCCCGTCCTTTCACATTATAGCAGTTCCACTAATCCTAACCTGAAGGAAATATGCCCTAGAGGCAATAATAAAGTTATTATTTATTTCCTTATATCATGATAAATGTTTATTATTCATGCTATAATTGTATTAACCGGAAACATAATACATGTGTGAATGCATAGACAAACAGAGTGTCACTAGTATGCCTCTACTTGACTAGCTCGTGAATCAAAGATGGTTAAGTTTCCTAACCATAGACATGAGTTGTCATTTGATTAACGGGATCACATCATTAGGAGAATGATGTGATTGACTTGACCCATTCCGTTAGCTTAGCACTTGATCGTTTAGTATGTTGCTATTGCTTTCTTCATGACTTATACATGTTCCTATGACTATGAGATTATGTGACTCCCGTTTACCAGAGGAACATTTTGTGTGCTGCCAAACGTCACAACATAACTGGGTGATTATAAAGGTGCTCTACAGGTGTCTCCGAAGGTACTTGTTGAGTTGACGTATTTCGAGATTAGGATTTGTCACTACGATTGTCGGAGAGGTATCTCTGGGCCCTCTCGGTAATGCACATCACTATAAGCCTTGCAAGCAATGTAGCTAATGAGTTAGTTACGGGATGATGCATTACGTAACGAGTAAAGAGACTTGTCGGTAACGAGATTGAACTAGGTATTGAGATACCGACGATCGAATCTTGGGCAAGTAACATACCGATGACAAAGGGAACAACGTATGTTGTTATGCGGTTTGACCGATAAAGATCTTTGTAGAATATGTGGGAGCCAATATGAGCATCCAGGTTCCGTTATTGGTTATTGACCGGAGACGTGTCTCGGTCATGTCTACATAGTTCTCGAACCCGTAGGGTCCGCATGCTTAAAGTTCGATGACGGTTATATTATGAGTTTATGTGTTTTGATGTACCTAAGGAGTTCAGAGTCCCGTATGAGGTTGGGGACATGACGAGGAGTCTTGAAATGGTTGAGACGTAAAGATCTATATATTTGACGACTATATTCGAACATCGGAAAGGTTTCGAGTGATTCGGGTATTTTATGGAGTACCGGAGAGTTACGGGAATTCGTATTGGGCCTTAATGGGCCATACGGGAAAGGAGAGAAAGGCCCCAAAGGGTGGCCGCACCCCTCCCATGGACTAGTCCAAATTGGACTAGGGAGGGGGGGCCTTCCTTCCTTCTCCTTCTCCCTTCCCTTCTCCTACTCCCACAAGGAAAGGAGGAGTCCTACTCGCGGTGGGAGTAGGACTACCCCCTTGGCGCATCCTCCTCCTAGGCCGGCCGCCTCCCCCTTGCTCCTTTATATACGGGGGCAAGGGGCACCCCATAGACACAACAATTTATCATTGATCTCTTAGTCGTGTGTGGTGCCCCCATCCACCATAATCAACCTCGATAATATCATAGCGGTGCTTAGGCGAAGCCCTGCGTCCGTAGAACATCATCATCGTCACCACACCGTCGTGCTGACAGAACTCTCCCTCGACACTCAACTAGATCGGAGTTCGAGGGACGTCTTCGAGCTGTACGTGTGCAAGAACTCGGAGGTGTCGTGCTTTCGGTGCTTGATCGGTTGGACCATGAAGACATACGACTACATCAACCGCGTTGTGCTAACGCTTCCACTTTCGGTCTACGAGGGTACGTGGACACACTCTCCCCACTCGTTGCTATGCATCACCATGATCTTGCGTGTGCGTAGGAATTTTTTGAAATTACTGCGTTCCCCAATAGTGGTATCAGAGCCTGGTTTTATGTGTAGATGTTATATGCACGAGTAGAACACAAGTGAGTTGTGGGTGATACAAGTCATAGTGCTTACCAGCATGTCACACTTTGGTTCGGCGGTATTGTTGGATGAAGCGGCCCGGACCAACATTACGCGTATGCTTACGTGAGACTGGTTCTACCGACGTGCTTTGCACATAGATGGCTGGCGGGTGTCAGTTTCTCCAACTTTAGTTGAACCGAGTGTGGCTACGCCCGGTCCTTGAGAAGGTTAAAACAGCACTAACTTGACGAACTATAGTTGTGGTTTTGATGCGTAGGTAAGAACGATTGTTGCTTAGCCCGTTGCAGCCACGTAAAACTTGCAACAACAAAGTAGAGGACGTCTAACTTGTTTTTGCAGGGCATGTTGTGATGTGATATGGTCAAGATGTGATGCTATATTTTATTGTATGAGATGATCATGTTTTGTAACCGAGTTATCGACAACTGGCAGGAGCCATATGGTTGTCGCTTTACTTTATCACTAAGCGGTAGCGATAGTGGTAGAAGCAATAGGTGGCGAAACGACAATGATGCTACGATGGAGATTAAGGTGTCACACCGGTGACGATGGTGATCATGACGGTGCTTCGGAGATGAAGATCACAAGCACAAGATGATGATGGCCATATCATATCACTTATATTGATTGCATGTGATGTTTATCCTTTGTGCATCTTATTTTGCTTTGATTGACGGTAGCATTATAAGATGATCTCTCACTAAATTTCAAGGTATAAGTGTTCTCCCTGAGTATGCACCATTGTGAAAGTTCTTCGTGCTGAGACACCACGTGATGATCGGGTGTGATAGGCTCTACGTTCAAATACAACGGGTGCAAAACAGTTGCACACGGAGAATACTCAGGTTAAACTTGACGAGCCTAGCATATACAGATATGGCCTCGGAACACTGAGACCAAAAGGCCGAGCGTGAATCATATAGTAGATATGATCAACATAGTGATGTTCACCATTGAAAACTACTCCATCTCACGTGATGATCGGACATGGTTTAGTTGATTTGGATCACGTTATCACTTAGATGATTAGAGGGATGTCTATCTAAGTGGGAGTTCTTAAGTAATATGATTAATTGAACTTTAATTTATCATGAACTTAGTCCTGGTAGTATTTGGCAAATTATGTTGTAGATCAATAGCTCGCGTTGTTGCTACCCTATGTTTTTATATGTGTTCCTAGAGAAAACTAAGTTGAAAGATGTTAGTAGCAATGATGCGGAATTGGTTCGTGATCTGAGGTTTATCCTCATTGCTGCACAGAAGAATTATGTCCTTGATGCACCGCTAGGTGATAGACCTATTGCAGGAGCAGATGCAGACATTATCAACGTTTGGCTAGCTCAATATGATGACTACTTGATAGTTTTGTGCACCATGCTTTATGGCTTAGAACCGGGACTACAAAAATGTTTTTTGAAACATCACAGAACATATGAGATGAAATTGATATTTCACACTCATGCCCGTGTCAAGAGGTATGAGACCTCTGACAAATACTTCCCCTAAAAGATGGAGGAGAATTGCTCAACTAGTGAGCAAGTGCTTAGATTGTCTGAGTACTACAATCACTTGAATCAAGTGGGAGTTAATCTTCCAGATAAGATAGTGATTGGTAGAGTTCTCTAGTCACCATCACTAAGTTACTAGAACTTCGTGATGAACTATAGTATGCAAGGGATGACAAAAACAATTCCCGAGCTCTTCGTGATGCTGAAATCAATGAAGGTAGAAATCAAGAAAAATCATCAAGTGTTGATGATTAAATAAGATCACTAGTTTCAAGAAAAGGACAAAGGAAAAGAAAGGGAAATTCAAGTAGAATGGCAAGCAAGTTCTCACTCTCGTGAAGAAGCCCAAAGCTGGACCAAAGCATGAAACTAAGTGCTTCTATTGCAAAGCAAATGGTCACTGGTAGCAGAAATGCCCTGAATATTTGGTGGATAAGAAGGATGGCAAAGTGAACAAGGGTATATTTGATATACAGGTTATTGATGTGTACCTTACTAGTGTTTATAGTAGCCCCTGAGTATTTGATACTTGTTCGGTTGCTAAGATTAGTAACTCGAAATAGGAGTTACAGAATAAACAGAGACTAGTTGAGGGTGAAGTAACAATGTGTGTTGGAAGTGGTTCCAATATTGATATGATCATCATTGTACACTCCCTATATTTTCGAGATTAGCGTTGAACCTAAATAAATGTTATTTGGTGTTTGCGTTGAGCATAAATATGATTTGATCATGTTTATTGCGATACGATTATTCATCTAAGACAGAGAATAAATTGTTATTCTGTTTACACGAATAAAACCTTCTATGGTCATACACCCAATGTTGATGGTTTATTGAATCTTGATCATGGTGATACACATACTAATAATATTGATGCCAAAAGATGCAAAGTTGATAATGATAGTGCAACATATTTGTGGCACTGCCGTTTGGGTCATATCGGTGTAAAGCGCATGAAGAAACTCCATAAAGATGGATTTTTTGAATCATTTGATTATGAATCATTTGATGCTTGCGAACCGTGCCTTATGGGCAAGATGACTAAACCTCTGTTCTCCGGAACAATGAACGAGCTAGTGACTTATTGGAAATAATACATATTGATGTATGTGGTCCAATGAGTATTGATGCTTGTGGCGGGTATCGTTATTTTCTGACCTTCGCAAGATGATTTGAGCATATATGAGTATATCTACTTAATGAAACACAAGTCTGAAACATTTGAAAAGTTCAAAGAATTTCAGAGTGAAGTGGAAAATCATCGTAACAAGAAAATAAAGTTTCTACGATCTGATCGTGGAGGAGAATATTTGAGTTACGAGTTAGGCCTTCATATAAAACAATGTGGAATAGTTTCACAGCTCACGCCACCTGGAACACCACAGCGTTATGTTATGTCCGAACATCATAACCACACTTTATTTGATATGGTGTGATCTATGGTGTATCTTACCGATTTACCACTATCGTTTTGGGGTTATGCATTAGAGACATCTGCATTCACTTTAAATAGGGCACCATCAAAATCCGTTGAGACGACGCCTTATGAACTGTGGTTTGGCAAGAAACCAAAGTTGTCGTTTCTTAAAGTTTGGGGCTGTGATGCTTATGTGAAAAAGTTTCAACCTGATAAGCTCGAACCTAAATCGGAGAAGTGTGTCTTCATAGAATACCCAAAGGAAATTATTGGGTACACCTTCTATCACAGATCTGAAGGCAAAATATTCGTTGCTAAGAATGGATCCTTTCTAGAGAAGAAGTTTCTCTCGAAAGAAGTGAGTGGGAGGAAAATAGAACTTGATAAGGTAATTGTACCTTCTCCTGAATTGGAAAGTAGTTCATCACAGAAATTAGTTCCAGTGATTCCTAAACCAATTAGTGAGGAAGCTAATGATGATGATCATGAAACTTCAGATCGAGTTACTACCAAAATTTGTAGATCTTCCAGATTAACATCTGCACTAGAGTGGTACGGTAATCCTATTCTGAAGTCATGTTACTATACCATGATGAACCTACGAACTATGAGGAAGCGATGATGAGCCCAGATTCCGCGAAATGGCTTGAGGCCATGAAATCTGAGATGGGATCCATGTATGAGAACAAAGTATGGACTTTGGTGGACTTGCCCGATGATCGGCAAGCCATAGAAAATAAATGGATCTTCAAGAGGAAGACAGACGTTGATAGTAGTGTTACTATCTACAAAGCTCGACTTGTCGCAAAAAGTTTTTTGACAAGTTCAAGGTGTTGAATACGATGAGACTTTCTCACCCGTAGCGATGTTTAAGTCTGTCCGAATCATGTTAGCAATTGCCACATTTTATGAAATCTGGCAAATGGATGTCAAAAACTGCATTCCTTAATGGATTTATTAAAGAAGAGTTGTATATGATGCAACCAGAAGGTTTTGTCAATCCTAAAGGCGCTAACAAAGTGTGAAAGCTCCAGCGATCCATTTATGGACTGGTGCAAGCCTCTCAGAGTTGGAATATACGCTTTGATGAGTTGATCAAAGCATATGGTTTTGTACAGACTTTTGGAGAAGCCTGTATTTACAAGAAAGTGAGTGGGAACTCTATAGCATTTCTACAACTATATGTAGATGACATATTGTTGATTGGAAATGATATAGAAATTCTGGATAGCATAAAAGGATACTTGAATAAGAGTTTTTCAAAGAAAGACCTTGGTGAAGTTGCTTACACATTGAGCATCAAGATCTACAGAGATAGATCAAGACGCTTGCTAAGATTTTTCAATGAGTACATACCTTGATAAGATTTTGAAGTAGTTCAAAATGGAACAGTCAAAGAAGGAGTTCTTTCCTGTGTTGCAAGGTGTGAAGTTGAGTAAGACTCAAAACCCGACCATGGCAGAAAATAGAAAGAGAAAGAAAAGCCATTCCCTATGCCTCAGTCATAGGTTCTATAAAGTATGTTGTGCTATGTACCAGTCCTATTGTGTACCTTGTCATAATTTTGGCAAGGGGGTACAATAGTGATCTAAGAGTAGATCAATGGACAGCAGTCAAAATTATCCTTAGTGAGGACTAAGTAAATTTTTCTCGATTATGGAAGTGATGAAAGAGCTTGTCGTAAAGATTTACGTTGATGCAAGCTTTTACACCGATCCAGATGAATATAGATCTTAATCTGGATACGTATTGAAAGTGGGAGCAATTAGCTAGAATAGCTCCATGCAGAGCATCGTAGACATAGAATATTTGCAAAATACATATGGCTCTGAATGTGATAGACTCGTTGACTAAACTTTACTAACGAGCAAAACATGATCATACCTTAGTACTCTTTGGGTGTTAATCACATAGCGATGTGAACTAGTTATTGACTCTAGTAAACCCTTCGGGTGTTGGTCACATGACGATGTGAACTATGGGTGTTAATCATATACAGATATGAATATTGGTGTTAAATCTCATGGCGATGTGAACTATATTATTAACTCTAGTGCAAGTGGGAGATTGAAGGAAATATGCCCTAGAGGCAATAATAAAGTTATTATTTATTTCCTTATATCATGATAAATGTTTATTATTCATGCTAGAATTGTATTAACCGGAAACATAATACATGTGTGAATACATAGACAAACAGAGTGTCACTAGTATGCCTCTACTTGACTAGCTCGTGAATCAAAGATGGTTAAGTTTCCTAACCATAGACATGAGTTGTAATTTGATTAACGGGATCACATCATTAGGAGAATGATGTGATTGACTTGACCCATTCCGTTAGCTTAGCACTTGATCGTTTAGTATGTTGCTATTGCTTTCTTCATGACTTATACATGTTCCTATGACTATGAGATTATGTAACTCCCGTTTATCGGAGGAACATTTTGTGTGCTACCAAACGTCACAACGTAACTGGGTGATTATAAAGGTGCTCTACAGGTGTCTCTGAAGGTACTTGTTGACTTGATGTATCTCGAGATTAGGATTTGTCACTCCGATTGTCGGAGAGGTATCTCTGGGCCCTCTCGGTAATGCACATCACTATAAGTCTTGCAAGCAATGTAGATAATGAGTTAGTTATGGGCTGATGCATTACGTAACGAGTAAAGAGACTTGCCGGTAACGAGATTAAACTAGGTATTGAGATACCGACGATCGAATCTCACGCAAGTAACATACTAATGACAAAGGGAACAACATATGTTGTTATGCGGTTTGACCGATAAAGATCTTCATAGAATATGTGGGAGCCAATATGAGCATCCAGGTTCAGCTATTGGTTATTGATCGGAGACGTGTCTCGGTCATGTCTACATAGTTCTCGAACCCGTAGGGTCCGCACACTTAAAGTTCGATGATGATTATATTATGAGTTTATGTGTTTTGATGTACTGAAGGAGTTCGGGGTCCCGGATGAGATCGGGGACATGCCGAGGAGTCTCCAAATGATCGAGACATAAAGATTGATATATTGGACGACTATATTCGGACATCGGAAAGGATCCGAGTGATTCGAGTATTTTTCGGAGTACCGGAGAGTTACGGGAATTCGTATTGGGCCTTAATAGGACATACGGGAAAGGAGAGAAAGGCCCCGAAGGGTGTCCGCACCCCTCGCCATGGACTAGTCCGAATTGGACTAGGGAGGGGGGGCGCCCCGTGAGGGAGTCCTGGATAAGGGGGTATCCGAACAGCCAGACTATATGGTTTGGTCAGACTGTTGGACTATGAAGATACAAGATTGAAGACTTCATCCCATGTCCGGATGGGACTCTCCTTGGCGTGGAAGGCGAGCTTGGAGATTTGGATGTAGATCTCTTTCTCTATAAACCGACTCTGTGTAACCCTAGCCCCCTCCGGTGTCAATATAAACCAGAGGGTTTAGTCTGTAGGACACAACAACAATCATACCATAGGCTAGCTTCTAAGGTTTAGCCTCTCTGATCTCGTGGTAGATCAACTCTTGTAATACTCATATCATCAAGATCAATCAAGCAGGAAGTAGGGTATTACCTCCATCGAGAGGGCCCAAACCTGGGTAAACATCGTGTCCCCAGCCTCCTGTTACCATTAGCCTTAGACGCACAGTTCGGGACCCCCTACCCGAGATCTGCTGTTTTTGACACTGACATTGGTGCTTTCATTGAGAGTTCCTCTGTGTCGTCGCAATAAGGCTTGTGTCAGGACCCCGATCCTAAGTCACACCGATCTAGCATGTAACACATCATATCACTTTGCGGCCTCACGCACGGTATTCCCACGGGTGCCACCTTACCTGGCCCGGGACCGTTTGCACCTTTTGGCTCACGTATACGATAGTGCCGCTAGCATCCATATGACCAAGAACCCGGGCTGACATGGCTAGTCGTGAACCCAAAGTAGCACTAACTTATAGGGACAGGCATACATGACCCAGCAACGAACGTGTCGGTCATCAGCGAGTGAATACGGGCTGTAGCAACTAGGCTAGCAGGACTCCAGTAAACCGGGCTGTAGCAGGCTAACAGGACTCCCATAGACACCGCGTGACATTTCCCCGAAGGGACAGACACAGGAACAAAGAAGGACACATGCCGGCCAGCCTAAGTGTTCCAGAGCAGTAGCAAGCTACCAGGGCTCAGTGGAAGCACTAGGAGACATTTCCCGGTAAGAGAGGCTACCAAGGATAAACAACTAGATAGTCAGATCCCACACATACCAAGCATTTCAATAACATACACACAATATGCTCGATATGTGCAAATACAACATGGCATCACAACATAACTCTACGACTCAAAGTATTATTCAATAGGCTCCGAGGAGCGAGATATTACAAACATGGGTCTCACGACCCAACATTCAGAGCATACAAGTCAAAGCACAAACGGAAGCTTAACATGTATGAGTACAGACAACTACAAATGAAAAAGGCTAAGAAGCCTGACTATCTACCAGATCCTGCCGAGGGCTCAAGCTCGTAGCTGAGGTAACAAGCTAAACGTCGAAGTCCACGTGGAACTACTAGCGAGACTGAAGTCTCTCTGCAAAAACATAAATTAAGCAACGTGAGTACAAATGTATCCAGCAAGACTTACATCAGATCTAACTACATATGCATCATTATCAACAAGGGGATGGTGGGGTTTAACTGCAGCAAGCCAGCTTTGACTCGGTGGCTATCCTAAACTACGACTGCAAGTAACTCTTTTGAGGTGGCGCACACGAGTCCACATATTCACCATATCAATACACCACTATGGATCCGCTCCCGTCTCCCTACGAGAACGCCATCCATAGCACTCATGCTTATCTTGCATATTTTAGAGTATCCACTTTCACTTGTCTATGAACTGTACAGACAACCCAGAAGTCCTTTACCGCGGACACGGCTATTCGAATAGATAATGTTAACCCTGCAGGGGTGTACTTCTTCACACACGCTCTCGCCACTTACCGCCATGTACACCTCGTGTATCTCGGCAACCTTCAAGCGGAAGCCTGGCGAGGGAGTCGGCCACGACCTGACTAACCACACAAGTCTCTCATCCAGGTTTATCGCCTATTCGGGTTCCATCCGCAAGGAGATCCGGCCGGGGTGTCGCTCACGGCCCCAAACGATGTGAGCAGGGTTCCCAAGCCCACCATCCGGGTGACACTTGGTACACCGTGCCACTGTGCCTAGTCTGTCCCAAGCCCACCTGTACCGGGTGCCACTTGGTAGACTACTAACACTACCTACAAACACCAGAAACTAGTTGCAACTCCTGGACAGAGATCGATTTGATTAATAAGTCGAGAGAGTCAATTAAGGATCTCAATATGTGGTAGTAGCTGTTCATGGATCACAAACACAGAACTCAGTTCCTGAGGACGGCTGCAATGAGACAACCCACCATGTACTCCTACATGGCCTCTCACCGCTACCTTTACCAAATCGTGTTCACACACTTAGCTCTCAACAATAGGACATGTTCACCACATTCCAATTCATCCCCGATGAATCAGACCTGACTCAACTCTAAGCAGTAGCAGGCATGACAAACAAGCATGAATGAGTAGGCACATCAGGGCTCAAAAAACTCCTACGCATGCTAGTGGGTTTCATCTATTTACTGTGGCAATGACAGGTCATGCAGAGGATAAAGGGGTTCAGCTACCGCAGCAAGTAACAGATGAATCGTTGTTGTCCTAATGCAGTAAAAGAGAGCAGGAGCGAGAGAGTGGGATTTTATCGGAATGAACAAGGGGGTTTTGCTTGCCTGGCACTTCTGAAGATAGCGTTGAGTCTTCATCAGTGTCAACGATCACAACGTCGGAACATCGTCTACCGAGAGGGGAAAAATACCGGCAAACAAGGAAGAACACAATCAATGCAATGCACAATATGATGCATGATCATGACATGTCAATATGTTGTGGTTTGAACTAATACAACTAGCAACAAATTAAATGAAGTTGGTTTGAATCCAAGATTCAATTTCAAACTCCACATGTGGTTATTTAGATGCCATTCATTCCATTTTTCCTAAACAGTAGTCATAAGTTGTTCTAACATGCATGAAAATGATACAGATGGATAGATTGGATTTTTCTGATCATTTTTCATATATAATTTGTTTCATTTGGAGTTACGGTTGATTTTAAATGATTTTTAGAAGTTTAAGCCTTTTTCTGGAATTTCCTGAATAAGAATAAATCCAGTAAATGATTTATTGCGGAAGCACTGCGTCACTGTGATGTCAGCAGGTCAACAGGCGCTGCTGTAGGTCAAATCTGACCAGTGGGGTCCACTGGTCAGTGACTGGGGCTGGTTAGTGCCCTGACATGTGGACCCAGTAAACGGCCACGGCAGGTTGGTCAAAGCTGACGCGTGGGGCCGCTGTTGTTAATTTAAAACTAAACAGGAAATAAATTGTGGTTAGTTAGGTAGTGGGGCCCAGCTGTCAGTGACTGTGGTGGGTAATTAGCAGTGTGATTAGTCCTAACTAGGTTGCCACGTCAGCGCACCGGCGGTTAGCCGCCGGCGACCAAACAGGGCGGCGGAGGCGCTCGGGATTCGCCATCCGGCGACTGTTCGACTCGGGGTTTGGCCCTATGGGCTGCTGGACGTGCGCCACATCCAACGGAGCATGCGGCTGGGTGAGAGGAGGCTGGAAACGACAGCTGCAACGAAGGCAGGCGGCGGCCGGATTCCGGTAGCGCTCGGAACTGGTGTTGTGGTGCACGGCAGGTCGAGGGGTGGGGTGCTAGGTGCTCCTGCAAACGTGCTGAGCATGGTGACGCTCTCAGACGCGGTGGAGGTGGGCTCTATCCATGGCGGCAACGAAGGGCAACGGCGATGAGCTTCGGTCGGGGTGGCCAAGGGGGCTAGAGGAGGAAACCGACAGAGGGGGGAGAGGGGTTGGGTAGAGGAGCTCACCGTGAGGTCGTCGGTGATCTCAGCGTGCTCGGGGGTGGCTCGATGACGGCGGAAGGTCTCCGGCGATCTCCGTGGCCGAAGGAGGAAGAAGGGGGCGGGGACGGCGCGTTGGGGCTCTTCTGGTCGCCTGAGACGATGAGGAGGACGAGGTCGGAACGGCGGGGCTGTTGGGGAACGCAGTAATTTCAAAAAAAATCCTACGCACACGCAAGATCATGGTGATGCATAGCAACGAGAGGGGAGAGTGTTGTCTATGTACCCTCGTAGACCGTAAGCGGAAGCGTTATGACAACGCGGTTGATGTAGTCGTACGTCTTCACGATCCGACCGATCCAAGTACCGAACGTACGGCACCTCCGAGTTCAGCACACGTTCAGCTCGATGACGATCCCCGGACTCCGATCCAGCAAAGTGTCGGGGATGAGTTCCGTCAGCACGACGGCGTGGTGATGATGATGATGCTCTACCGGCGCAAGGCTTCGCCTAAACTCCGCGACGATATGACCGAGGTGGAATATGGTGGAGGGGGGCACCGCACACGGCTAAGGAACGATCCGTAGATCAACTTGTGTTGTTGTGCCTAGAGGTGCCCCCCTGCCCCCGTATATAAAGGAGCAAGAGGGGAGGAGGCCGGCCCTAGGAGGGGGCGCCTCAAGGGGAGTCCTACTCCCACCGGGAGTAGGACTCCCTCCTTCCTTGTTGGAGTAGGAGAAGGGGAAAGAGGGGCAGAGGCAGAAGGAAAAGGGGACTGCGCCCCTTGTCCAATTCGGACCAGAGGGGGGGCGCAGGCCTCCTTCCTTTCGGCCTCTCTCCTCTATTCCCATATGGCCCAATAAGACCCATATACTCCCCGGCGAATTCCTGTAACTCTCCGGTACTCCGAAAAATGCCCGAATCACTCGGAACCTTTCCGAACTCCAAATATAGTCGTCCAATATATCGATCTTTATGTCTCGACCATTTCGAGACTCCTCGTCATGTCCCCGATCTCATCCGGGACTCCGAACTCCTTCGGTACATCAAAAACTCATAAACTCATAATATAACTGTCATCGTAACATTAAGCGTGCGGACCCTACGGGTTCGAGAACTATGTAGACATGACCTAGAACTATTCTTGGTCAGTAACCAATAGCGGAACCTGGATGCTCATATTGGCTCCTACATATTCTACGAAGATCTTTATCGGTCAAACCACATAACAACATACTTTGTTCCCTTTGTCATCGGTATGTTACTTGCCCGAGATTCGATCGTCGGTATCCAATACCTAGTTCAATCTCGTTACCGGCAAGTCTCTTTACTCGTTACGTAATGCATCATTCCGTAACTAACTCATTAGCTACATTGCTTGCAAGGCTTATAGTGATGTGCATTACCGAGAGGACCCAGAGATACCTCCCCGACAATCGGAGTGACAAAACCTAATCTCGAAATACGCCAACCCAACATGTACCTTTGGAGACACCTGTAGTACTCCTTTATAATCACCCAGTTACGTTGTGACGTTTGGTAGCACCCAAAGTGTTCCTCCGGTAAACGGGAGTTGCATAATCTCATAGTTACAGGAACATGTATAAGTCATGAAGAAAGCAATAGCAACATACTAAACGATCAAGTGCTAGGCTAACGGAATGGGTCATGTCAATCACATCATTCTCCTAATGATGTGATCCCGTTAATCAAATGACAACTCTTTTGTCCATGGCTAGGAAACTTAACCATCTTTGATTCAACGAGCTAGTCAAGTAGAGGCATACTAGTGACACTATGTTTGTCTATGTATTCACACATGTATTATGTTTCCGGTTAATACAATTCTAGCATGAATAATAAACATTTATCATGATATAAGGAAATAAATAATAACTTTATTATTGCCTCTAGGGCATATTTCCTTCAGTCTCCCACTTGCACTAGAGTCAATAATCTAGTTCACATCGCCATGTGATTTAACACTAATATTCACATCTGTATGTGATTAATACCCATAGTTCACATCGTCATGTGATCAACACCCAAAGGGTTTACTAGAGTCAATAATCTAGTTCACATCGCTATGTGATTAACACCCAAAGAGTACTAAGGTATGATCATGTTTTGCTTGTGAGAGAAGCTTAATCAACGGGTCTGTCACATTCAGAGCCGTATGTATTTTGCAAATATTCTATGTCTTCAATGTTCTGCATGGAGCTACTCTAGCTTAATTGCTCCCACTTTCAATATGTATCCAGATTGAGACTTAGAGTCATCTGGATCAGTGTAAAAGTTTGTACCGATGTAACTTTTACAACAAACTCTTTTATCACCTCCATAATCGAGAAACATCTCCTTAGTCCTCACTAAGGATATTCTTGACCGCTGTCCATTGATCTACTATTAGATCAAAATTGTATTCCTTTGTCAAACTCAAAGCAAGGTATACAATAGGTCTGGTTCATAGCATAGCATACTTTATAGAACCTATGACTGAGGCATAGGGAATGACTTTTCATTCTCTTTCTATTTTCTGCCATGGTCGGGTCTTGAGTCTTACTCAACTTCATACCTTTGCGTCATAGGCAAGAACTCCTTCTTTGACTGTTCCATTTTGAACTATTTCAAAAATTATCAAGGTATGTACTCATTGAAAAATCTTATCAAGCGTCTTGATCTATCTATATAGATCTTGATGCTCAATGTGTAAGCAGCTTCACCGAGGTCTTGCTTTGAAAAACTCTTATTCAAGTATCCTTTCATGCTATCCAGAATTTTGATATCATTTCCAATCAACAATATGTCATCCACATATAATCTTAGAAATGCTATAGAGCTCCCACTCACTTTCTTGTAAATACAGGCTTCTTCAAAAGTCTGTATAAAACCATATGCTTTGATCAACTCATCAAAGCGTATATTCCAACTCCGAGATGCTTGCACCAGTCCATAGATGGATCGCTGGAGCTTGCACACTTTGTTAGCATCTTTAGGATTGACAAAAACTTTCTGGTTGCATCATATACAATTCTTCTTTAATAAATCCTTTAAGGAATGCAGTTTTGACATCAATTTGCCAGATTTCATAAAATGTGGCAATTGCTAACATGATTCAGACAGACTTAAGCTTCGATACGAGTGAGAAAATCTCATCGTATTGAACACCTTGAACTTGTTGAAAACCTTTCGCAACAAGTCGAGCTTAGTAGATAGTAACACTACTATCAGTGTCCGTCTTCCTCTTGAAGATCCATTTATTTAACATGGCTTGCTGATCATCGAGCAAGTCAATCAAAGTCCATACTTTGTTCTCATACATGGATCATATCTCAGATTTTATGGCCTCAAGCCATTTCGTGGAATCTGGGCTCATCATCGCTTCCTCATAGTTCGTAGGTTCATCATGGTCTAGTAACATGACTTCCAGAACATGATTACCGTACCACTCTGGTGCGGATCTTACTCTGGAAGACCTACGAGGTTTGGTAGCAACTTGATCTGAAGTTTCATGATCATCATCATTAACTTCCTCACTAATTGGTGTAGGAATCACTGGAACTGATTTCTGTGATGAACTACTTTCCAATAAGGGAGAAGGTACAATTACCTCATCAAGTTCTACTTTCCTCCCACTCACTTCTTTCGAGAGAAACTTCTTCTCTAGAAAGGATCCATCTTAGCAACGAATACTTGCCTTTCGGATCTGTGATAGAAGGTGTACCCAATAGTTACCTTTGGGTATTCTATGAAGACGCACTTCTCCGATTTGGGTTCGAGCTTATCAGGTTGAAAACCTTTTTCATATAAGCATCGCAACTCCAAGCTTTAAGAAACGACAGCTTAGGTTTACTGCTAAACCATAGTTCATAGGGGTCGTCTCAACGGATTTAGATGTTGCCCTATTAAACGTGAATGCAGCTGTCTCTAATGCATAACCCCAAAACGATAGTGGTAAACCGATAAGAGACATCATAGATCGCACCATATCTAGTAAAGTACGATTACGACGTTCGGACACACCATTACATTGTGGTGTTCCAGATGGCGTGAGTTGCAAAACTATTTCACATTGTTTCAAATGAAGACCAAATTCATAACTCAAATATTCGTCTCCACGATCAGATTGTAGAAACTTTATTTTTCTTGTTACGATGATTTTTCTACTTCACTCTGAAATTCTTTGAACTTTTCAACTATTTCAGGCTTATGTTTCATCAAGTAGATATACCCATATCTGCTCAAATCATCTGTGAAGGTCAGAAAATAACGATACACGCCGCGAGCCTTAACACCCATCGGATCGCATACATCGGTATGTATTATTTCCAATAAGTCAGTAGCTCGTTCCATTGTTCCGGAGAATGGAGTTTTAGTCATCTTGCCCAAAAGGCACGGTTCGCAAGCATCGAATGATTCATAACCAAGTGATTCCGAAAATCCATCTTTATGGAGTTTCTTCATGCGCTTTACACCGATATGACCCAAACGGCAGTGCCACAAATAAGTTGCACTATCATTATTAACTTTGCATCTTTTGGCATCAATATTATGAATATGTGTATTACTACGATCGAGATCCAACAAACTATTTTCATTGCGTGTATGACCATTTGAAGGTTTTATTCATGTAAACAGAACAACAATTATTCTCTGATTTTAAATGAATAACCGTATTGCAATAAACATGATCAAATCATATTCACGCTTAACGCAAACGCCAAATAACATTTATTTAGATTTAACACTAATCCCGAAAGTATAGGGAGTGTGCGATGATGATCATATCAATCTTGGAACTACTTCCAACACTCATCGTCACTTCACCCTGAACTAGTCTCTGTTTATTCTGTAACTCCTGTTTCGAGTCACTAATTTTTAGCAACTGAACAAGTATCAAATACTCAGGGGTTACTATAAACACTAGTAAGGTACACATCAATAACCTGTATATCAAATATACCCTTGTTCAGTTTGCCATCCTTCTTATCCACCAAATATTCAGGGCATTTCCGCTTCCAGTGACCATTTCCTTTGCAGTATAATCATTCAGTTTTAGGCTTTGGTCCAGCTTTGGGCTTCTTCGTGGGAGTGACAACTTGCTTGTCATTCTACTTGAAGTATCCATTTCTTTCCCTTTGCCATTTTCTTGAAACCAGTGATCTTGTCAACCATCAACACTTGATGCTCTTTCTTGATTTCTACCTTCATCGATTTCAATATCACGAAGAGCTCGGGAATCGTTTTCGTCATCCCTTGCATACTGTAGTTCATCACAAAGTTCTACTAACTTGGTGATGGTGACTAGAGAACTCTGTCAATCACTATCTTATCTGGAAGATTAACTCCCACTTGATTCAAGCGATTGTAGTACCCAGACAAACTGAGCACATGCTCACTAGTTGAGCGATTCTCCTCCATCTTTTAGCCATAGAACTTGTTGGAGACTTCATATCTCTCAACTCGGGTATTTGCTTGAAATATTAACTTCAACTCCTGGAACATCTCATATGGTCCATGACGTTCAAAACGTCTTTGAAGTCCCGATTCTAAGCCGTTAAGCATGGTGCACTAAACTATCAAGTAGTCATCATATTGAGCTAGCCAAACGTTCATAACGTCTGCATCTGCTCCTGCAATAGGTCTGTCACCTAGCGGTGCATTAAGGACATAATTCTTCTGTGCAGCAATGAGGATAAACCTCAGATCACGGATCCAATCCGCATCATTGCTACTAACATCTTTCAACACAATTTTCTCTAGGAACATATCAAAATAAACATATGAAAGCAACAACGCAAGCTATTGATCTACAACATAATTTGCAAAATACTACCAGGACTAAGTTCATGATAAATTTAAGTTCAATTAATCATATTACTTAAGAACTCCCACTTAGACAGACATCTCTCTAGTCATCTAAGTGATCACGTGATCCAAATCAACTAAACCATGTCCGATCATCACGTGAGATGGAGTAGTTTCAATGGTGAACATCATTATGTTGATCATATCTACTATATGATTCACGCTCGACCTTTCGGTCTCCGTGTTCCGAGGCCATATCTGTATATGCTAGGCTCGTCAAGTTTAACCTGAGTATTCCGCGTGTGCAACTGTTTTGCACCCGTTGTATTTGAACGTAGAGCCTATCACACCCGATCATCACGTGGTGTCTCAGCACGAAGAACTTTCGCAACGGTGCATACTCAGGGAGAACACTTCTTGATAATTAGTGAGAGATCATCTTAAAATGCTACCGTCAATCAAAGCAAGATAAGATGCATAAAGGATAAACATCACATGCAATCAATATAAGTGATATGATATGGCCATCATCATCTTGTGCTTGTGATCTCCATCTCTGAAGCACCGTCGTGATCACCATCGTCGCCGGCGCGACACCTTGATCTCCATCGTAGCATCGTTGTCGTTACGCCATCTATTGCTTCTACGACTATCGCTACCGCTTAGTGATAAAGTAATGCAATTACAGGGCGTTTGCATTTCATACAATAAAGCGACAACCATATGGATCCTGCTAGTTGCCGATAACTTCGGTTACAAAACATGATCATCTCATACAATAAAATATAGCATCGCGTCTTCACCATATCACATCACAACATGCCCTGCAAAAACAAGTTAGATGTCCTCTACTTTGTTGTTGCAAATTTTACGTGGCTGCTACGGGCTGAGCAAGAACCGTTCTTACCTACGCATCAAAACCACAACGATAGTTCGTCAAGTTAGTGTTGTTCTAACCTTCGCAAGGACCGGGCGTAGCCACACTCGGTTCAACTAAAGTGAGAGAGACAGACACCCGCCAGTCACCTTTAAGCATGAGTGCTCGTAATGGTGAAACCAGTCTCGCGTAAGCGTACGCGTAATGTCGGTCCGGGCCGCTTCATCTCACAATACCGCTGAACCAAAGTATGACATGCTGGTAAGCAGTATGACTTGTATCGCCCACAACTCACTTGTGTTCTACTCGTGCATATGACATCTACGCATAAAACCAGGCTTGGATGCCACTGTTGGGGAACGCAGTAATTTCAAAAAAATTCCTACGCACACGCAAGATCATGGTGATGCATAGCAACGAGAGGAGAGAGTGTTGTCTACGTACCCTCGTAGACCGTAAGCGGAAACGTTATGACAACGCGGTTGATGTAGTCGTATGTCTTCACGATCCGACCGATCCAAGTACCGAACGTACGACACCTCCGAGTTCAGCACACGTTCAGCTCGATGATGATCCCCGGACTCCGATCCAGCAAAGTGTCGGGGATGAGTTCCGTCAGCACGACGGCGTGGTGACGATGATGATGCTCTACCGGTGCAGGGCTTCGCCTAAACTCCGGCGACGATATGACCGAGGTGGAATATGGTGCAGGGGGGCACCGCACACGGCTAAGGAATGATCCGTAGATCAACTTGTGTTGTTGTGCCTAGAGGTGCCCCCCTGCCCCCGTATATAAAGGAGCAAGAGGGGAGGAGGCCGGCCCTAGGAGGGGGCGCGCCAAGGGGAGTCCTACTCCCACCGGGAGTAGGACTCCCTCCTTCCTTGTTGGAGTAGGAGAAGGGGAAAGAGGGGGAGAGGAAGAAGGAAAAGGGGGCTGCACCCCTTGTCCAATTCGGACCAGAGGGGGGGTGCAGGCCTCCTTCCTTTTGGCCTCTCTCCTCTATTCCCGTATGGCCCAATAAGGCCCATATACTCCCCGGCGAATTCCCGTAACTCTCCGGTACTCCGAAAAATAGCCGAATCACTCGGAACCTTCCCGAACTCCGAATATAGTCGTCCAATATATCGATCTTTACGTCTCAACCATTTCGAGACTCCTCGTCATGTCCCCGATCTCATCCGGGACTCCGAACTCCTTCGGTACATCAAAAACTCATAAACTCATAATATAACTGTCATCGTAACGTTAAGCGTGCGGACCCTACGGGTTCGAGAACTATGTAGACATGACCTAGAACTATTCTTGGTCAATAACCAATAGCGGAATCTGGATGCTCATATTGGCTCCTACATATTCTATGAAGATCTTTATCGGTCAAACCGCATAACAACATACTTTGTTCCCTTTGTCATCGGTATGTTACTTGCCCGAGATTCGATCGTCGGTATCCAATACCTAGTTCAATCTCGTTACCGGCAAGTCTCTTTACTCGTTACGTAATGCATCATTCCGTAACTAACTCATTAGCTACATTGCTTGCAAGGCTTATAGTGATGTGCATTACCGAGAGGGCCCAGAGATACCTCTCCGACAATCGGAGTGACAAAACCTAATCTCGAAATACGCCAACCCAACATGTACCTTTGGAGACACCTGTAGTACTCCTTTATAATCACCCAGTTACGTTGTGACGTTTGGTAGCACCCAAAGTGTTCCTCCGGTAAACGGGAGTTGCATAATCTCATAGTTACAGGAACATGTATAAGTCATGAAGAAAGCGATAGCAACATACTAAACGATCAAGTGCTAGGCTAACGGAATGGGTCATGTCAATCACATCATTCTCCTAATGATGTGATCCCGTTAATCAAATGACAACTCTTTTGTCCCTGGCTAGGAAACTTAACCATCTTTGATTCAACGAGCTAGTCAAGTAGAGGCATACTAGTGACACTATGTTTGTCTATGTATTCACACATGTATTATGTTTCCGGTTAATACAATTCTAGCATGAATAATAAACATTTATCATGATATAAGGAAATAAATAATAACTTTATTATTGCCTCTAGGGCATATTTCCTTCACGGGCGTCTTGGCGTGGAGGCGTGGCGAGGGGAGCACGGTGGCTGTGGCAAACGGCGTCGGCGACGACGAGCTCCGCTCGGGCGCGTGCAGGGAGAGAGCAGAGGAGGGGGAGAGCGTTCGGGAGAGAGTGAGAGGGGGCCAGGGGGCTGCGTGGCGCTCGGGGATGACTCCAGGGCGCCAGGGGGGCCAACAGGGAGGCAGGAGGTGGCCACGGGTGGCTGTGCACGCCGCACGCAGCTGCTTCTCCTCCTGGCAGAGGAGGAAGACGACAGGAGCTGTGGTGGTGGGCTGGGTTGCCAGAGAGGCCTGGCCAGGTGGGCTGCCTACTGGGCCGCAGGTAAGGCCAGGTCAGTTCTCTCTCTCTCTCTAATATTTTTCTTTTCTATTATTCTGTAATCTTTAGGGCTTTATTAAAAATACCTAGACATATCCAAAAATCATAAAACTTCTCAATGCCACTGTTTGAAATATGACCAACAGAAAACATTTAAGTTTATGATTATTTGAGCATTTAAAATATTTATTAGCATTTAAATGCCCAAATGCAAATACTTTATGATTTAATTCAAAAATCCAGGAATAACCTAGAAATATGTTCATCATTTTTGGCAGAGGTTTTCACCTTTAACAGAAATCATGAACATTTTCAAAGGCATTTTGGGTTTATTGAAAATGATTTTATTTGAGCCTATTTGAATTCATTTGGTGCTAGGGTTTAAACAATCCCCATTTCAACTTAAATAAAATTTAAACATGATGCACACATGACTAGCTAGCTCAGAGCAAACCAGAAGCTAGGGATGTGACAGCTTGATGGCCCGCCTCGTTGTCAGGGACAACATCACCTCTGAAGGAGCACTGGCCCAAGGCAAAACCCTCCGTCTGGGCGGCTTCGTCATGACCGCCCGGTCGGCTGTCGCGCCGACAATGACTTCTCGGGTCATCAAAAACAGCCTCCACGTCAGTTCGGAACTCGTCGAACAGATGGATCCAATTGAGCTCTCTTCCCTTAATGAGCTCTTGGATCGCATCGCCGTCCTAGGTGTCGCTACGGACTATGACCGGGTCGGGCTTAAACCCAACCAAAGGGAGATTTATTCTCCACCGGTCACCCACGAGATCGCGGTAGTGGAGGAGCATCATACGAATTCTCCCTCTATTTTGAGGACGAACTGTCTCCGGATTTCTGAGCTCTCTGAGTCGAACACCCACTCTGAGGACACGACCCAAACCCCGAACTTAGGATCGGGCGACGGATCAAACAAATTGGGCAGCATCCCAGAGCCCGGGCCGTTGAGCTCGGGAATTTCCTTGCCCCTGGGTCTCAGATTGGATCGGGATTTGGATTCAAAACCAACCACCCACCCAGATTTATTCAATATTCAGCAAATCAAACAAGAGCCACAAGAGACAGTACATCATTACTGGGCCAGATTCCTACTGGTGTTAGACAGGGTTAAGGACTGTCACGAGGAAGACGCAATCTCCCTCTTCTGCAACAATTGCACGGACAATGGGATCCTCAATGCTATAAGTCGTCGTGACATAGTACACTTTGTTGACTTAGCGGCCATAGTGCAGAAGTACTGCGCGATGGAAAGCGTTTGGAAAACCCAACCGAAATTCTGGGACAATCCGGCTCTCACTAAACCCTTTGTACGATCTAAAAGGGCAAACTCTCGTAAGTTACCCAATTCAATTACCAAAAAACCAAAGCCTGATACAAGGCGCGGAACCGTATTGGAAGAATGGCTCAGTGGACCGTGCAAAATTCACAGCACATCGGATACTACGCCAACTCATAGCCTTAGAGCATGTTGGATAATCCGACAGGTAGCAAAGAGCGGTGAGGATCTCCTCTTAAAATATACAGCAGAACAACAACCCGCCAGAAACAACAATACGGTATTTACAGTCTTCGAGACTTTCGCCTCAAATAATAGGCGCAAGCAAGCTCAGCGCAGCCTCGCCGAAGTTTGCCACATTGCAACAATAAACCCATGGAACGACACGGCTATAACCTACAACGCCAGTGATGAACCTCAGTTCTGAACAGTCCGAGCACCAGCTGCTTTGGTCCTTAGTCCAATCGTGGACGGCTTCAGGCTTACTAAAGTGCTCATGGACGGCGGAAGCGGGCTAAACCTCATCTACGAGGAAACCCTTAACAAGATGGAAATTGACAGGAGCCGCATTGAGCAAAGCAGCACAACCTTCAGGGGAATCATCCCTAGTCGGGAGGCGCGATGCGCGGGAAAAATCACACTGGATGTGGTATTCAGCACGCCAGAGAATTACAGGTCTGAGGAAATTACATTCCAAGTGGCCCCGTTCAGCAGCGGATACCACGCCCTCTTGGGGCGGAACGCACTCACGAGTTTCCAGGCTATACCCCATTACGGGTACATGAAGCTCAAAATGCCCGGGCCCAATGGAATCATCACTCTAGCTAGTGATCCGGACGTCACACTCCGCGCCGAAAATAAAACCGCCACCCTTGCCCTGGAAGCATTATCAGAAGCCCTTGCGGCCGAAGAACTAACAACGCTGCGAGTGAGAGTGGACAGAGACGACGTGATACTTGACAAGCGACCTAAATCCACCTCCTTCAAACCAGCGGACGAGATAGTCAAATTCCAGGTCCACCCAACGGACCCTACAAAGACGGCTTCCATTGGGACATAGTTGAACCCCACAATAGACGCCGCACTGCGAGATTTCCTGTGTGAGAATTGGGATATCTTCGCCTGGCACCTTTCAGACATGCCGGGCATCCCACGCAGGCTGGCCGAACACAGCCTCAATATACTGAAAGGATACAAGCTAGTCAAGCAGACTCTTAGGCGCATCTCAGAGCCTAAGCGGCAAGCCATGGGAGAGGACCTAGCCAAGCTACTCGAGGCCGGATTCATCAGAGACATCAAACATCCGAATTGGCTAGCAAACTTGGTAATGGTACCAAAGAAGGACAAATCCTGGCGCTTATGTGTCGATTTCAAGGACCTCAATAAAGCTTGCCCTAAGGATCCCTTCCCCCTCCCCCGCATTGACCAAATCATCGATGCCACCGCAGGACACGACTCATTGTGCTTCCTCGACGCATACTCCGGATACCATCAGATCAAGATGGCGGAGTCCGACCAGGCCGCAACGGCCTTCATTACACCATACGGCCCCTTCTATTATGCCTTTCGGGCTCAAAAATGCCGGCGCAACCTATCAGCGCATGATTCAGACATGCCTGGAAAAACAAATCGGCAAGACAGTAGAGGCCTATGTAGACGATGTGGTCATCAAAGCAAGACACGTTGAAACTTTAATAGATGACTTGAGGCTTACGTTCGACAACCTCCAAACATACGACATCCAGCTCAACTCGGAGAAATGTGTCTTCGGGGTACCCTCCGGGAAATTGCTCGGCTTCATCGTTTCCAATAGAGGAATTGAAGCAAATCCGGAAAAAATCCGAGCTCTGTCATAGTTGGCTATCCCAACAGACCTCAGGCAGATCCAGAAACTAACTGGATGCGTGGCTGCCTTAAGCCGCTTTATCTCCCGCTTAGGAGAAAATTCACTACCTCTGTATCGCCTTCTTCGATGCACCGAACACTTCGAGTGGATGGATGCGGCCACGGCCGGACTGGAAGAAATAAAGGCACTCTTGGCCACAAACCCAGTCCTGACCGCGCCAAACATTGGCGAACCCATTCTATTATACATAGCTGCAACAAACCAAGTTGTGAGTGCAGTGCTCGTCGTCGAATGAGAGGCAGACGGACACAAGTTCCCGCTCCAAAAGCCGGTATATTACGTGTCCACTGTCCTCACTCCATGCAAATCTCGGTACCCACACTACCAAAAGATAGCGTACGCGGTCTTCATGGCATCCCAGAAACTACGACACTACTTTCAAGAGTGTTCGATCATGATGGCCTCCGAAGTACCACTCAATGACATAATAAATAACCGTGACGCAACAGGCCGGATTGCTAAATGGGCTATTGAGCTCCTCCCGTTAGACATTACATACAAACCATGGCGGGCCATTAAGTCGCAAGTACTGGTCGACTTCGTCGTCGAATGGACAGAAGCCAAACTCCCTAAAGAGTACGGCACGTACTCAAATTGGATCATGCATTTCGACGGCTCTAAAATGCTGGCCGGATTGGGAGCGGGTGTTGTCCTGACATCCCCAATCGGAGACACGATCCAATACATACTCCAAATATTATACACAGACTCCAACAATGCAGCCGAATACGAGGCTCTGTTGCATGGTCTTCGGATGGCAGTCTCGATGGGCATTCAACGCCTCAAAGTGCGAGGGGACTCGAACCTCACAATATCTCAGGTAAATGGAGACTTTATGCCAAGGACCCGAAAATGGTGGCCTATCGCAATGCCGTCCTCAAAATGTCAGCTCGGTTCGAGGGGCTCGAATTCCACCATGTGGTCAGAGAAAATAATCAAGCGGCCGATATCCTCGCCCGCATCGGTGCTAAACGCGACCCCGTCCCACCCAATATCTTCTTAGAAAGGTTGTTCAAGCCGTCCGTGGCATGGGAGGGGGAGTCCGGCACTATTAGTCCGACTCCGAACACAACCCAAGTTTCTGAACCATCTGACGTAATCGGAGGCTCTGCCACCGAAATAACACCTTCGGCCCATGAAATAATGGTTGTCATCGCCCCGTGGACCGAGCCCTTCTTGGCCTACCTAAATAGGCAAGAGCTCCCTAAGGAACAAAATGAGGCACGTTGTATTGTGCAACGCTCTAAGGCCTACAAAGTTCATGAAGGAGAGCTCTACAAGAAGAGCACCACCAGAGTGCTCCAACGATGCATCTCCGAAGAGGAAGGGCGGCAGCTCTTAGCCAAAATCCATTCTGGACTAGGCGGGCACCATGCGGCAGCCCGAGCACTCGTAAGCAAGGCCTTTTGGACAGGTTTTTACTGGCCGACAGCCCAGGCAGGCGCACAGGACCTTGTCCAACATTGCGTTGGTTGTTAACTATTTGCCTATCAGAGCTATATGCCCCCTACCGCTCTCCAAACAATCCCCATAACTTGGCCCTTCGCGGTCTGGGGGCTGGATATGGTGGGACCCCTTAAAGCAGGAAGCCATAAAAAATACTTATTGGTCATGGTGGACAAGTTCACCAAATGGATAGAAGCCAAACCAGTTAAAACGGCTGAATCTGGACCAGTGATAGACTTCATAACAGGGGTTGTACACCGTTACGGTGTCCCCCACAACATCATCACTGACAATGGCTCGAATTTTACAGCCGATGAGGTGAAAACCTGGTGCGGCAAAATGGGCATTAAGCTCGACTACGCCTCTGTCTATCACCCCCAAACAAACGGTCAAGTCGAACGTGCAAATGGTCTTATTATGAGCGGCATTAAACCCAGACTAGTGCTATCCTTGAAGGAATCAGACACACATTGGGTCGAGGAACTCGACTCCGTAATCTGGGGGCTGCGGACCACGCCTAATCGTACCACCGGATACACACCATTTTTTGTGGTGTACGGCACAGAAGCAGTACTGCCCTATGACATAATCCATGACTCACCTCGCGTGCGCATGTATGAAGAGAAGGAAGCCGAGCTAGATCGGCAGGGCAACTTGGATGCTTTGGAGGAGGAGCGTGATGTCACTAAAGCCTGTTTTGCATTCTATTAGCAACAGGCTCGAAGGTATCAAAGCAAAGAATTACGGGCCAAAACTTATAACATTGGCGAACTCGTTCTACGCCTCCCCGAGAAGAAGAAGGACAAGCTCAAACCCAAGTGGGAGCGTCCCTTCATCATTGATAAAGTTCTCGCCGGAGGAGCATACTGTCTGCGCGGTGCACCTGATAACAGACTCGAGCTGAACCCATGGAACGCGGCCAGACTCCGGAGATTCTACGCCTAGTGCCGAACTCAGTGTTTGTCTCCTTAACTTTGCCTCTTCAATTATGTTCTCTTTCTTCCTTTCTCGCCCTCTTTTTCCTTTTTAACATACAGCCTTAAAACTATACGGATGCCCTGATCACTCCGGCCGCACTATGCATGCACACTATACCTGGGGGCTTCCTATTCGGAAGCTAAATATAACTACTTTAATGGCTCCTTGCCAGCCATATATGCATTTTTCTTTCCATATGTGCCTTTTCTTCACCATTATATGCATCGATATGACTTAAGTTTTGGCCATGCTGGGTTGCATGGCTCTTGTATTTATGCCCTACGTTCCCGTTAATTCGGCTAGGGCATAAGGGGAGCACCTCTACGATTGTTACTGCCGGTTGAGCCGGATGTGTACCTCAGACTGGGTGAAGCCGAAAGCTAGCATTCTTAAGGGAATATTCGGTCGGTGAACAAAAGACGTTCTCGTTCATTACAACATAAATACCCAGATATTTTGTTTCATGCGCTTCTGTTTGCAGTTCGTACATGCACATCGATGCATGCGCACCCAGAGAAAGGAACCCCTAACGAAACTATTCTCTTTGAAAGATCTTTCTTACTATCAATGTAATATAACATAACTAGTTGTGTACTTGTCTGTTCAAGCACTTATGACCCCTACACCTGGTTTCCACACATACCCCAGTTTTTCATAACTGTGCGGGTATTCGGATACACCCCAGACTATCGGGTCCGGGGGCTGAAGCGAAAAGGTCCGCCATGACAAATGATTTTCAATCCGGCTAGGGAGTACATAAGCCCATTCAAATTACATAGTCATTTAGACTGGCTGTACTCTTCCTCTATACCATCCAACAGGCTGTCTAGCTTACAATCCTGTTGGGAATACCTTGCAGCTAACGCTACTTGGTCATATACCAGACTAACGGGTATCTCTTGTCCATCTGACCCCACTGGTCCGACTTCAAACATATGGTTCGGGTCAGCCTTGGCGTATCGCATATTCACCATGGCCCAAGCTTCTCTTGAACCTTGCCGGCAAGCTGATATCTTCCATAACCGAAAGCGTCGCCGTGCTCCTTTGAGCATCTCCACAAGTTCGTTCATGCCTCCTGGCAGGGAAGCGGATGGCCACAAGGCCTGGGCAACACCCTGCATCACCTATCGAGCTCATTCGTGCAGGCGTGAAAGATGTTGCAGCATATCGCCTGCGGATCCGGGCATCTCCTCTCCGAGATGGCCCGTCAACATACCTGCAGACACAACTCTGTTAGTTCGCTTCCTCGCTGAACTGTTCTGCAGTGCATTTGAAGCACTTACTATAAATGCCGCGTCGAAGCCTCCTGTTCTCCTTCACGGAGTCCAGGAGCTGAGCCCGAACATCTTTCAACTCGACGCTCAGTCGGATATTAGCATCTTGGAGCTTATTTCTCTCTTGGATAGACTGCGTTAGCACGCATTCGCCCGCCTTCAGCTGGCTTCGCAGGTGCGGCTCATTATCTCCCACAGTCTTTGGATTTCCTCCGAGAGCGTCTGCCGAATCTTTCGTCAGATTTGTCAAACATGTCGAACAAACAAACTGGTAGAAGAAATTATTGCCAAAAGAGGCCTTTTTAGATTCCTCTTGTTCGGCAATATTGGCATTCATTTGGGCCTTACATTCCTCCAGCTCTTGAGACAGCTGGGCATTCTTCTCTACAAGAACCTACGCATTTAATGATCCTTAAATCAGCTGTGCCAACTGTTTCAAGTCTCATGGGCTACTACTACACATACTTATTAAATTTTCTTACCCGTATATCCTTCACATACTGGTCCGTTGCTCTGGCAAGTCCATGTTGAGCAGCGCGGATATATGCGTGTACGGGATTGAAGGCATTAAACGCCTCTTCGGAAAAAATACCACCACAAAGTATGGCCCGTCGGCGCCGGTGATTCATGGCACTCTCCACTTCAGAATTTGTGGCCGAAAGCCTATCCGTATCCTCCGCGGGAAAACAGTTCGGCGCTGTCCCCACATCAACCTCCGCCCGTGAATCCAGTTCAGGAATTCGGCTACTGGAGGCGTGGCCGGTAGGATCCCCGGATATAGTCCGGCGTTTCCTGCCATGACATAATTAAAGCCGTCATGTCTCGCCAAAAGACCAAATAACTACGGGGCAAGTTTATTGAATACCTCTGCGCCTGCGTCTCGCTCCTAACCACCTTCCTTTTAAGCCTACCTTGTCTAGGCGCCTCCTTCTGAGAGGCCCCTGCGGGTTCCACACAGCGTCCCAACTGCCGTTTCTATAAACATATGGCATGTAAGCATAAGGTACGGCAAAACGAAGGAATCCTTTTGGAAGGTTGGCACCCCGACATTACTTACATGCGACACAGGAAGCAGTCCGGGATAATCCGCAATGATGGCCACTAAAGAGTCGCCACTGCTTGCCTGGTAGAAAGTCCCGTTGACAAATTCCACGGATATGTCCGGATCTTCTTCAAGTCCGGGATCAAGAGCCCGGCCGGGATCCTCTGGCTGCGGAGAGGAGCTGTTGAACTCTTTCACGGCCTTCCTTAGTTCCTGTTTTGAAACGGCAAGGTAAATAATTGTGACAAGGAAGTTAAGAATGGACAGAGTCGAGTAAAGGATGACAGCTTACCCAGCTTCGGGGGTTATACATGGAAAACCCATCCTGCGGTTTAATGCGGAGGAACTCCTCTTCTTCTCCTTTGTACAAATCGGACAGTATCCTTGCCAAACATGTGGCGAAGTCCGGACCTTTGCGACCGCAGCGGGAGGCATCATCTTCTCCATTAAAGTGCCACATGGGTTTTCCCCTGTATTGAAGTGGTTGCACTCCCCTTATTACGCATATTGACATAACTTCGATTATTGTCAATCCTGATTTGGCCAGGGTTTTTATCCAGCTCATCAGGTAGAGGACTTCTCTGTTATCTTCCTCCTGGGGGCTTCGAGGGCGCCAGCTTTGGCGTTTCTTCAGCGGAGTATTGGAAAACTCAGGAAGGCCTGTCCGGACTGGGTCTGGAAGGGGAACGTCATCGACATAAAACCACTCTGAGGGCCAGTCTTTGGACGCCTTCTTTGGAGTACCGGGCAGGTATCCGGTCTGGGCGATGCGCCATATTTCAGCTCTGCCCACTTGATAAATAGATCCCTCCTGGTTGCGGGGAACGAGGCAGAATAACCTCTTCCATAACTTGAAATGAGCTTCACAGCCAAGGAATAGCTCACAGAGGGTAACATAACCCGCGATGTGCAGTATGGAGGCGGGGGTAAGATTATGCAACTGGAGACCATAGAACTCCAAGAGCCCGCGGATGAATGGGTGGATTGGAAACCCGACGCCTCTTAGCAGATATGAGACAAGGCATACCCGCTCCCCCCGAGATGGGTTAGGGAATCTCTCCGCTTGCGCCCCACCATTATAGGTGGCTAGTCCGGATCGGACGGGGACCATGTATGCGGGCGGAAGGAACCCTTTGGTCTGCAACTCTATTAGGCGGCTGTGAGGGGTGGAACACTTTTACCAATCCCCCTGGTTTCGAGCTAGGGGAATGACGGGCAGGGCTGCGGTGTGTCATGATGGGATGGCCTCTTTTGGACGCGCTCTACGGAATGCTTGCTCGGGAGAAGGTGGTGTGATTTGGATCTGCGGATCCCCATCTCTTCAAATAGACGGCTTGCCTACGGGATTAGGGTGGCAAATGTAAAAATGCCCCGTCCCCTCATCTTTGCTCGACACGTGGAGATAGACATTATTGAAGCACAGAAGCCGAGGTGTACAACCTTACTGGGGGGCTGGACACTGTTCGCTACAACGGGTGTGCCGGATTTGGAGAAGAACCCACCTTGCAATGTCGAAGACAATCTGCATGCCGGACTCATCGTCATTGAAGCCTGGTTCGGGGGCTACTGAGGGAGTCCTGGATAAGGGGTTATCCGGACAGCCGGACTATATGCTTTGGCCGGACTGTTGGACTATGAAGATACAAGATTGAAGACTGTGTCCCGTGTCCGGATGGGACTCTACTTGGCGTGGAAGGCAAGCTTGGTGATTCGGATGTAGATCTCCTTCTCTGTAAACCGACTCTGTGTAACCCTAGCCCCCTCCGTGTCTATATAAACTGGAGGGTTTAGTCCGTAGGACACAACAACAATCATACCATAGGCTAGCTTCTAGGGTTTAGCCTCTCTGATCTCGTGGTAGATCAACTCTTGTAATACTCATATCATCAAGATCAATGAAGTAGGAAGTAGGGTATTACCTCCATCGAGAGGGCCCAAACCTGGGTAAACATCATGTCCCCAGCCTCCTGTTACCATTAGCCTTAGACGCACAGTTCGGGACCCCCTACCCGAGATCCGCCGGTTTTGACACCGACACCCCCTTCCTTCCTTATCCTTCTCCCTTCCATTCTCCTACTCCCACAAGGAACGGAGGAGTCCTACTCCCGGTGGGAGTAGGACTCCCCCCTTGGCGCGCCCTCCTCCTAGGCTGGCCGCCTCCCCCTTGCTCCTTTATATACGGGGGCAGGGGGCACCCCATAGACACAACAATTGATCACTCATCTCTTAGCCATGTGCGGTGCCCCCCTCCACCATAATCCACCTTGATCGTCGCAGTGCTTAGGGGAAGCCCTGCATCGGTAGAACATCATCATCATCACCACACCGTCATGATGACGGAACTCTCCCTCGACACTCGGCTAGATCGGAGTTCGAGGGACGTCATCGAGGTGTACGTGTGCAAGAACTCGGAGGTGTCGTGCTTTCAGTGCTTGATCGGTTGGGTCGTGAAGACGTACGACTACATCAACCGCGTTGTGCTAACGCTTCCGCTTTCGGTCTACGAGGGTACGTGGACACACTCTCCCCGCTCGTTGCTATGCATCACCATGATCTTGCGTGTGCATAGGAATTTTTTGAAATTACTGTGTTCCCCAACATAACCCTCCTCCCAAATCCATGGCCTCCCAAATCTCCATGATCGGCAGTGAGTACAAGGTTAGAACCATCAGTGGTTATGAGTTCGACGTCATCTACACCCGTTCTTCCGCGATGGTGAAAGGATGCCTTGCTCGCTCAGACGCATGTTTGAAAACTCAAAGGCAGAGTGGGCCGTTGGGCTAGATGTTGAGTACACCACAGTCCTGGGAAAAGAGAAGAATCTAAAGGAGGAAGAGAAGAAGAAGCCTGTCATGATCCAGGTTTGCGTGCATAACTTGTGTTTGGTCTACCACATATGCCATGCAGACATTGAGTGCGAGAAATTTAAGAACTTCCTCGGGGTGGCAAAGTCAAATTTGTTTCTGTAGACTTTAAGAACGACAAAGAAGTCTTGGGTCGGATAGGCCTCATTGTAGGCCAGCCCTTTGACCTCCAGAGGAATGTTCTGGTGTCCTCCTATTAGCCTTCAATGCTGACCCTGGCAGCAGCCATGGTTGATCCTTCATACGGTAAACTGATGAAACCTCCACACAAGTTTCATCGGGCATGGCAGTGGAATGTACTAGATAGAGAGCACATCAATTACGCTGCAATGGATGCCTACCTTTGTTTCAATATCCTCAAGGGTTGGATGAAGAGCGAGAGCCAAGTGTGCGGTTCAAGCAAAGACGTATCAGCCAAGAGGAAGAGGGACAAGGACGAAGTCGAGCATGTGAATGAGGAGTCTGAGTAAGGTGGCAGTGTCATTTCTCATGGTGGTTGTAATGTAGTGTCTACTGGAATAGTTTCTTAGTTTAAGTTCAGGGTGCTTCATTTTATTTGAGGGGTGTGTTGTGCTGAGCCCCTAGAAGAACTATGTTATGTTCCTTCTTGTTACTTTAACTCTTCAGTACGTACATACTAGTATTTCTTATAGTTCATCTTGTAGTTGGTAGTACTACCACTCGTTTCTTCACATTATATACATACAATATATATGGCCAACATTATATAGTCAGCACTTTAGTTGTCAAAGAATTTCAGAGTGCTTAGTTTAATTTCAGGGGTTTGTTGTGTTGGACACCGTTATTGTGACTCAAATCTCTGTTGCCATGTTATAATGACATAAGTACCTATGGACCAACATGCCGCTCTCCCTCTATCTCACTACAGTACAATAAAGTGTGGGGCCTACTTGATACCAACAGCGTTCTTATTTTCCTGTAAAACTATTCGCTTGGTTACTCCTGACAAGCGGGGCCACACTTATCATTGTGAGATAGAGAGAATAATCGACATGTGGGTCTAGGCTTATTTTTGTCATATAACGTGGTCAACGGGTTTGACGTGAAAATAACAATGTCTAATGGCATTTTTGAGCAAACATCTAACGGAACGATGGCATTTTTGAGATATCTAATTGCATTTTTGAGCAAGCATCTCACGATTCGATGGCATTTTTGAGTAGTTGTAACTTCTAATGGAAAAAGTGAGTAGTGAGACACAACTAGTGGCATAAATAATAAAAACCCAAGAATTAAATAGGTATGCAAATTTCTTTAATTCAATTTAGCAGCCCATCTAAGCACGTACTAGCTTTTTTAATAGTACTATATGCATAATTTGGCGATGAGCGCTCTCTATATGTACCACCTTTTTTCTTTAATTTCATCTTGTTAGTTTTGCTCCATGGTGCAATCCATCGATACTACTACTGTACAAAAGTATACATTTAAAAGGCTAGAGGGCGGGGCAGTCTCGCTTGGTCGGTTTCACGAGAGGCGAGGGCCTTTGTGATTTGACGGCTCATTACTGCTGGAAGGCGGGGCCTTGTGATTTGACTGCTCGTATAAATGTTTCCGGCAACCTAAGGAGGAGCAAAGAACCGTGTGGTATACTCAAGTTTTCCACTAGAGTACTAGTACGACGGAGGAGCATGAAACACGGCAGCCCAGTGTGATATGGCGATAAAAAACTAATTTGCTAGTCATCGATCCCACAGCACCGCTCATCGTTAGCATTGTTCTATTCATGCCTCGTAGAGAACGTGACACGTGCGGCGAAACACTCGAAGCAAAAGAAGAAACACAGGAGCAAAAGAAGAAGGAAGATTATCCCCCCAAAAAAAGAAGGAAGACGCACACACAAAGTCTGGGGCGCTGCTCTCTACTACATGAAGGGTTGCTGGCCACGGAGTTGTAACTGCTTCTTCATCGCCTCCTAGACCTCCATCTGCTCATGCATCTCCTCTGCAATCTTCTTCATTATGTCCATGACGCGGGATTTCTCGACGTGATCCTTCATCATCTCTTCCATGGCCGCATTACATACCTTGACAGCAGCCAAGTGCTCGATGTGGAGATTCGCCAACTCCTCGTTCTGTTCCATGATGAGGGCGTGCAACATCTTTAGCGAGGAACTACTATTCTCATGCAGCTTCTTCCAGCCAGCGTTCTCCTCCTTCACCAGGTCAAGCTCGTGGCGGAGCTTCGCATTGTCCTCCTAAAGTTGCAGGATTTCATCGGTCGCCTTCTTATCCAAGGCAATGCTCTTCTTCAGCAGCATCACCAAGCCAGCGGTTAACTCCCCCTGCTCATTGAGCACAACGGGCATGTCGTCGAGGCTCTCCTTTAGCAGCTCCACCAAGCCATCATCAAACTCCTTCTTCTTATTAAGCCGATCGGGCATGTCGTCGAGGGATAACGACTCCAGCTCCGCCAGCTCGGCATCTTCGTCTCCACGGCTAGGGCGCTCCTGGGATCCCTCGCCTTCCCGTGAGAGATCTTTGGAGGTCTCTGTGAGGCACTGAGCCCACTCTTTTTTTCCGTGGCCTTGGTCGTCGCTGCCTTTTTACGAGTAGTACTCGACCTAGAGCTCTGCACACCGGCCATGGCAAGGACGGGCGAACAAGAAAGACTTAATTACGAGGAGGAACGTAGAGTAATTTTTGGTTAGGTAGTTCCCCTTTTTATAACCTAGTACTAGCACTAGTATTAAAACCTGCATAGTGGGAACACATTCAGGTTTGATACGTACTACTACATGTGTCCATTGTAATCTGTGCCAAAGTTTGACCATAAATTTAACTAACAAAATATTCATGCATGTCATAAAAAATTATATCATTAAAAATTATGTTCAAATATGAATCCAACGATATAATTTTATTAACATGGACTAACATCTCATCAATTAAATCGTTGGTAAAAATATTAGCACAAATTACAAAGAAGACTAATAAACCAGGACGGAGGTAGTAGGTGTGAGCAGGTTTGCACTTAATTATAGCATGGTAGTACTACTTTGGAATGTGATGGGAACAAGCTAAAGGTTAATTGATGGTTTTGGTTTCGAGGCCCGAAACGGCTCCCGATGAGTTTAGTGGAACATAAATTTCAAGTACTACTGCTCAAACGCGGTCGCACAAGTCAGTGATGTAAGTAGTCGTACATGTTAGACCAAGCCGATGCGTGTCCCTTCGATGAGACGCGGGTCTGGCTGACCATCTATTGGTGCGATCGATTGTAAGTATTACGCGATGGAGACTTCTGGTTGTGGCTTTGGGTGATTGTCACGACCAAGCATTCAAAAACTAGTGATAAATCAATTACCATCTTTTTCCAAATGACCAAGTATTTTCACAGGAATACAATACATATAGATGGAGTGATTTTCAAGGTTGCAAACCGACATGGTGTTACAAGTTCACTTCAGCAACAACCGAGTAGGTCACTACATCGATGGCGGGGAAAGAGGGCAGCTGACCTCGCCTACGATGCATTCCCAGCGGTGCCTCCGCAGCTGGTCCCGGGATTTGGCTTCTCCTACCACCCATTTTAATAGTTGCACCGGCTGCTCATGCCATTCCGCGGGCATGTGTGTTCTTTCCTCCGCAGTCGACTCTGTGTATATGATCTCTGCCATTAGCCCCATCTCGAAATCAATGCACTACTGCCAGATGCTGACATCCCTCAACATCTCTCCCCTGAGATCGACTTGCGCATACGCCTTGTGCTTCGCCAGGCCCAGCTCCTTCGAACTTGTCTTCAATCCATGCAATGTTTCCTCAATCCGATTTGCCCCTGGCATGTCCTCCGGCGCCACCGATTTGTGATTCCAAAGCAATGGATTCCCTCTGAAACACATGTGGGTTTTGCTCAAAGGCGGCAGTGTTGTGGGCCGCAATGAGAGGGCAGCCCGCGGGATCCTGAGATCTAAGAGATTATCCATGGCAGGATCCGGTGGGCGAGGCGGGGAGGTGAGCGTAGGCGCTGGGAGAGCCCTACGAGGCTAAGATAAAGATAGTACTACTCCACTCCGTCCATATTTAAATACTCCCTCCATTTCTTTTCAGTCTGCATATAAGATTTGGTCAAAGTCAAACTTTGTAAAGTTTGACTAATTTTATAGAAACATCTCCATACTAAAATTATATGTTATGAAAATTAATTTTGTCATGCATCTAATATTATTGATTTCATAGTGTGGATGTTGATATCTTTTCCTACAAAGCTAATCAAATTATACAAAGTTTGACTTTGGCCAAATCTTATATGCAAACTAAAAAGTAATGGAGGGAGTAGTACAAAGGCCATCAACAGTAACCCAGGCAAAAATTGATCATCCTACCTATGTCCTGGTTTATTGCCCCCTTTTATTTTTTGCCAATTTTTGAGCAAAAATTAACTAAAAAATTCAAGCACTACAGCCAAAGTTTCTGTTTTTGCACTGTACAAACCAAAGAAGCAATCTAATCATCCTAAAGGCAAATATTGGCACATTATTTTTATAGTACAAAGGATTTGTTCAAGGGGACAATTATTTTTGTTGAAAATTTTCTGTAATCAAGGTTCACAAAGTTTCCATGGGCATGAACAAAGTTCGAGGCTAGCTCCCACTTTAACAATGCTCGTCTTTCTCACTTTCGCTTTTCTTTTTGAAAAGATTTAGGTTCCCCTCTATATTTTTTGTTTTTATAAACTTTTTAAAAGCACACAACAGAAAAAATGACTCTCTAAAACTTCCGGGTTGTCTCCCTGGTAGCGCTTTCTTTAAAGCCATTAAGCTAGGCATATAGTGCTCAAGTAATGGATCCACCCGGATCCCAAGGTATATCAAAGCCAATTTTAATTAACAATAATTTGTGATTTAGCAGTGAGCACAAAGTAACATATATCATGCACAAACGCACTCTAACTCTCTTCCTATGCATCGGCATGTCATAAAAGAACAATTCAGGCACACGAAGTAAAGGCCAATGCATAGTATAAATAGTTTCTTGGAATTTTATCGTATTGGGAACATAGAGAGGCGGAGATGTAGTTCCTCTCTCATAATAATTGCAAGTAGGAGCAGCAAGCACATGCATATTATATTTATCAAAATCATCATGTGCAAGTAGAACGCAAACCATCAATATAGTCCTTAATAAGCGCAAACTTCTCCGACATAGTGTAGTTGGGAGAATTCAAAAAGATAATAGGACTATCATGTGTGGGTGCAATAGCAACAATTTCATTCTTAACATAAGGAACTATAGCAAGTTCATCTCCATAAGCATAATTCATAATGGCATCACGGGCACAAGCATAGCAAGCATCAAGTTCATCAAAAAGGGCCATTTCAAACGAATCCAAGGGATCATAGCAATCATCCTTTGGTAAGCACGAAGGGAAATTAAACAATGTATGAGTTGAAGAGTTACTCTCATTAGAAGGGCACGGGTAGCTAATCTGCTCTTCCTCCTTTTGTTCTTCGCTCTCCTCGTCATCTTCTTCATCTAATGAGCTCAACGTGTCATCTATTTCTTCTTCCATAGATTCCTGCAAAATATTAGTTTCTTCTTGGACAGTGGAGACTTTCTTAATAAAATGCATCAATATCGGAATTATATTCATAATTCTCATATCAAAATTTAAGTTAAGCATAATTTTCAGGTCTGTAAACATCATCGTCATAATTTTCACACTTTTCAAACAAAGATTCAATTTCATAAGCACCCTTAAAAGCAACGAATTCTTCTATTTGTTCCACATCACAGTAATCATATATACCATTAGCATAAGAAGCCAAGGTTTTATTATCATTAAATTTACATGAAAAGGCAAGGTTTGGAGCCTTCATCCTAGCACTACTAGTCATTGGATATCATCTACAATGCACCAGATTTTGCCACATGTACAATCTAGAAGACTCCATGGTTGAACTAAAGCATAATGCACAAACCTCAAAACACAAGCACTTCTCCTTTGTTCTAGAATCTTCCGTATCATAGTTGGCCAAAAAAAATTCTAGATGAATTGCCATTATTTGTTTTACTTTATGCTTGACAACACACAATTCCATGAATCTTAAAATATATTAGCTTTTTTTATAAAAACTAATTGATTTTGAATGAGATGAACTATAAGAATTAAACAAACATCTACATCATGCATATATGACTCAAAGCTTACATGTTATAATGTGGTATTTATTTATAATTTGGTTGCCAAATCTCATGCGTGCAATGCACATGTACCTTACTCATCTAAATGGTGTTTGTGTGTGTGTTTTGTGTGTTAAACACATTGTATGAAGTATCATACATGGTTTAGATTCCGATTATCTAGCTAGAGAATACATGTACTATGATTTCAATTCAACACAAAATGGATACATAGATTTGAATTTGAGATCGTATGTAAATGTAGTTCATATTTATATAGGAATTTACTACTCCTATATTCATGTCATGTGTTGTGAAGATAATATTTAGATGGTTGTATAACTAACCCAAGTACAATCCCATTCAAACAGGGAAAATGTACTCAAATTCAGTCCATATGCTAGACAACACGAGGGAAGTGCAAATTGATTTGGTATCGTACACATTATTTTGTTGTCCCATTTTTTTAGTTTTTCTGTTGTTGTATTTGAATGCATTTCTGGTAATATAGTAAAACGGGACATGGCTCTCTCTAGTGATGAGGTGCGAATTGTCTTCTTTTTTTGTACATGTTAAGCTTGTTCTCCCAAAGTTTCATGTTGCGCCTTGTTATGCCGAAATTTCAAGCTAGCATCTCTGTCTATCGTGCTGCAGAACTCCCGCCTCTTCAACACGCGCCTTGTTACCCCCGAAATATTTAAGATATAACTTTGTCTCGTTGTGCTCTGAAAACTCCCTCCATCTCAACTCGTGCCTTGCTATCCCAAAATTACAACGCGCGCAAAAACTCCCACCTCCTGCGAATTCCTGACACGTGAAATGCCCGTGAAACCCCAAAACCGAAAGAACCGCCTAGCTCAAATCGGTGGGGTACTTTCATAACTTACCCCACATTTCGGACAAGCGCGTCCCTAAGACATGGTTCCCCCTTCCATCCCATCTGCCGACCCATTCGTACACCGAGGCCACGAAAACCCGTGAAGCCCCACACCCTCCTCCGTCTACCACCCAGCCAGAGCCTCTTCCCCGATGACGTCGTCCACAGAAACACCTCGATGTCCCTCATCCACCACACCAGATGAGGATCCGTCCTCGATCTCATCATCCCGCCGGTTCAGCCACCCCATCCTCCACCTCCAAGGAGCTGCCCCGATGTTCCCCTCATCTTTTGCGCCACCTCCATTCCTACACCATCGTCTTCACCTGCACCACCGAAAGAGCAGCAGCATCATCGATTCCTCGGATGAAGCTGAGCCCTAATTGGCGCCACCAAAGAGGTTCTACACTAATCGCCACATTTTCTTCTTGATTCGATCTCACGGTGCTGTCGGCGCTCGGTCCCGAGCCGACATGGCGCGGCTCCATCCACGACGCCGTTGCCGGCCACTTCCTCCACGGTGTCGCTCCCTCGGCGGCGACATCCACATCAGTAGGAGTTGTTGCTGCTTTGGCTCTTGCTCGCTCTGCTGCTCTGCTCTTTCTTTCGTTTGGCTACCTAGTGTTCTCTTGCTCGCGCTGCTACCCTCGCTCTTGCTCTTGCTCGCACTGCTTCTCTACTCCTGTGTGCGTTGCTGCTACACGAGCAGCAGATCCTGCTCTCCCTCGAGCGCTTGCAGCTGCTACCCGAGATGCTGGGACACGACCAGCTACCCCGACTCTCGCACATGCTGCTGCTTCGGGCGCTGCTGCTGCTCCTACTACTACTTTTCTGCTACTAATGCATTTAGTTTCGACAGTAAAATTCAGTTTCGACAGCAAAATTCAGTTTCGACAGTTAGATTCAGTTTCGACAGTTAGATTCAGTTTCGACAGTTAAATTCAGTTTTGATAGTTAAGTTCAGAGATGAGTGGCTGATGTATTTTACATCTAGCACTTTGTGGTTATGTATTTTACGCCATCTATTGGAAATGCTATTAGAATTCCACTCAGGTTAATGTTGTCTCTCTTGTCCTGCTTCAGCCTCGCCGTCGTACAACTCACCAGAGCTGCTCCAACAACGAAGCCCTCTGTCACAGCGGAGCAGTACCCCGGGCTCCATCTCCAGACGCCTAAGATCTTCTTCCCCTCCTCCGACAGCCAAATCAGCCGAAGCATCCTCACCGACCAACCCAATCACACTGAGATCGACATGGCTTCTCCAAAGAGGGTTTACACTTGGTGCATCGCTTTTTTACTCTACATGTTATATATATTGTCCACTGAGCACACATAGTAACGTGAAAACGATTAGTTTCTCCTACTATATGACAAGCAGTGAGGTACCAGGAAACTTAGCTATCCGTGATGGACTCTCTTGAACACCATCATTATTTATCTCTACGCGTTTGAGCTATGGATTTGTAGATGGGCCTGAGAGTTGAGCTAGTAGGGCAGTGGCCTAGGTCCAAAGTAGTAGAAGTAGCACAAAAACATTTTTTGAGTGTATGCTTTTCCCTGCTCAAGCCTGCCTACTAGAATCGACAGTGCTTGAAAGGAAAAGTGAAGGAAAAACATAGGAATTGGAAAGTTTCATATGGTACTACTATTCATGCATTTGGTTCAAAGGAATGGAGCAAAGGGAAACTATAGGATTTGTTCCTTCAGTGTCTCCTTGAAAGAAAAACCATAGGAATTTTAATATCCACTTGTCCTCCTTTTCAAATTCCTAATCATGAAGTACAAGACTAAGAGATAGTAGCATAATAGCATTATAACCATACAATTTCTTGTGGTTTGACTTAATCTCACCATGTTTCTTTGCATCCTGTGATCTTCCAATTCATGTGAACCAAACACCCAGATTGGCAGAAATCATGTGTTTTTAAATTCTCTATTTTGCACGTGCATTCCTATCTATTCCTGTGTATTTTCAATCCATGCATTGTTAGAATCCTCAAATTCAAACAAGCCCTTACATAATTACTTCTGTTACAGATATGTGTCGAAGAAAACCTTTTGTGTGGTTTGTCCTGCTCCTGGTGCACTGTGTTCCACCCCAGCTCAACTGCTCCAACAACGGAAGGGTTCACCACAGCAGGGATCCACCCTCTAGACTGTGTTTCGCTGCCTCAGTTCTTCTTCCCCACCGCTGATAGCCATGACAACTACATTACCATCATCAACCGATCAGATGACCTTGAGGACTACACGGGTCCGCAAGAGAGGTTGCACTCTTTCATGTCTGGTTATGTTATGCATCGCTTAATATTACATGCTACTTTATCGTCGTGTTCACCGATTAGACTCTGAGTCAGCTCTAAACTAATGCTCAAACTTGATTTTTTAAATAGTTGTGGGGTACATATCGGGGTCACAATCAATAGTATATATCTACTATCAGGTTAACCTCTGGTGTCTACTATGAGTTTCATGTTGGGTGGGAAACAAACAATAAAGAAGCCATTATCTGTATTTTTTAACTAAAGCCATTATCTGCTTGCTATCATTGGTTTTGGGTCTATCCACAGGTTGCTACCACCACTCTGGATTTTGGCATGCACTCCTTACATAATCTCACTATCTTTTATTCCTATGCATGTCAGTTATTGTACACAATGGAACTGAACATGTAGAGCAAAGGAGACGAGCCTTGTGTGGCAATAAAATTTCATGCAGACGTCGCTCCATGGTGGGCGCAAAGGCAGCCCCCCTCCACCCATTTTGGATTGTAATCAAGAGGAAGATAACTATTCTGAGGGGGATTCAGAAGGAGAAGACCACTCCTATTTACCCCCTGAGGTCTTCGCTCTAACTTGGCATGCTGATGTTGGTAATATCATGCATATGGTGCCTTGCATTGCTTAATTTATACATCAAATATGTCATCTGCTTAGTTTAGACATGCTTTGTGTGAATGACATTTGTTTAGTTTCTTTATCGTATATGTGAATCATGCATGCCATCTTGTTTAGCCAAGCATCATATATGTGAATTTTGCAATGCCACCCTGGTTAAGCGAGTCATCCTATATGTGAATTATATCATGCCATAATTTTTTTATTACGTATTAAATTTGTCAACAATTTCATTACATTCAATTACTCTTCCTGTGCATCAGCCATTCGACACGGTTATGGAAAAGTCTGGAGTGGAAACAAGGTCTTCAGAGCAGACAATGCTATCTGATGAAGCACATGTCTTGTTTGTTATGGATAGCTCCTCAGAGGAGGATTCAAATGCATATGACTAGTCCTATCCCCCCCCCCCCCGAGGTGCATGCTCTAACTTGGCAGGGTTATATTGCTCATATCGTGCATATGTTGTCTTGCATTGGCATGTAATTTGCTTAGTTTAGACATGTTTTGTGTGAATACCACCTCTTTAGTGTCTAGTTACCATGTATGTGAATTTTGCGATTCCATCTTGTTGCAAGACATTATTTATGTGAATTTTGCAATGCTATCTTGTTGCAAGGCATTATGTATGTGAATTATGCAATGCAATGCTGTTTAGCCAAGTGTCATATGTGTGAATTATATCATGCCATCCTATTTTTGTACTACTCATTGCATTTGTCGACAATGTTTGTATATTCAACTGCTCTTCCTATGCATTATCCATTTGAAGAAGTGATGGAAGTATCTGGAGTGAAAACAAGGTCTTCAGACTAGACAATCCTACCCGCTGAAGCGGATATCTTGTTGGTTAAAGATATCTCCTTAGAGGAGGATTCAAAGGCAGATGACTAGTCCTATTATCCCCCTGAGGTGTATGCTCAAACTTGGCAAGGTTATATTACTCATATCATGCATATGTTGTCTTGTAATGCTTAGTTTTTACATCATATACACAATATTGAATGTCATCTCCTTAGTTGACACATCATATATGTGATTGCCCTCTGCTCACTTTCTTAGTATATGAATTATATATTTGAATTATATCATGCCATGATGTTTACATAGACAGCATGTATCTGAATTATAGCATGCCAACCCATTTTTTAAAGACATAATATAGTTATATCATCTCATCCTCTTTGTATAGTCATAATATTTTGAATTATGTCATTCTATCCGTGAAGTATATCATGCCATCATTTTTTCATCAACGGCATGTTTGTGAATTATGGCATGCCAACCACTTTAATAGACACATCGTATAATTATATCATGTCATCATGTTTACATAGTTATCATATTTTGAAGTATGTCATTCTATCCTATTTAGTTAGCCATCATACATGTGAAGTTGTGTCATGCTATCCTTTTTAATTAGCCATTGTATATGTGAAATTATGTCATGCTATTATGTTTGACTAGACAACATAAATGTGAATTATTTCCCATGTTTTCTTACCTATTATCCATTGCATGTGTCTATCTTATAATCTTTGTACATTCAATTACTTCTCTTGTTTATCAGCCATTTGAATTGGAGGGGGTGATGGCAGTATCTGTGGGAGAAAAAATACGGTCTTCAGAAAAGATCGTGCTACCTGTCGATGCAGATAGAACCACGGTTGTACTTGCCCAAGAACCAGCCTCACCACACATAACCCAGACTCACGCAGATTGTACCCCTACCCAGTTGGACAGAGAACCAGGTACACCCCTTCTAACCCCAACCCTAGCAGATAGTAACCCAGTTCCAGTTGACACAACACCATCTCCACCACAGAGCACCCAAACACGACCAGTTAGTAAGGCAACTGCAGTGCCCAAAGCACGAGGACGACCACTCCGAACCCCAAGTCGTCGCTTAAAGCCGAAGAAGAATTGTTCTCAGGCCAGGTTCCGTAGCTATGGTTCATACTCCTTTGCTCTTGCATCACTGTATTTACTCATACCAACTAACTTCAAATTTGAAGGATGCAACTAAAACTCCAATGGCGCAACAGGTATGTTTTAAACCTGTTTCTTTAACGTGTTTGCTGTTGTAACTTTCTTTATGTTGATTTTAGTTTCAATTGAATAAACAGTTGTGTTCTCATGCCATGCACATTACAAGTTTTGTTATTGTTGTGTGGTTTTCCACAATTATATTCTATTTATGCTGCTTTCTCTTAAATACATATGATTTGAACTGTCTCTATCTTAATTTGGCAACATAAACAAGAATGATATAGATCATACAACGACCATACTACATAGATATATGTTTGTTTCATGTTGTTACCATGTCCACCTTACTACTAAACTGGTTTACCAAAATGAGTTTCATATACAACATGGTAAACCTGTGATGTGTCTGTTTGTTTCTCTTTTAGAATGCGGATAAAATATTGGAGCAGAGTACCCCATTGTGCAATGGTAAAGGAAGTAATGCAGATAAGGTTCAAGATAGTGAGACATCCTTGTTGGTCTCCAAGAAAGCTGATAAAAACTATATTGAAGACACTGAGACAACCCCAAAGTCCTGTCTTGATGTAGTGTAAGAGTTACTGTCCACTACTGCTAGCACCAGATCTTCGAACTCACTGCCTGAATCAGTTCGGCTTCTTGAGTCTCAACTTCAAGTTTAAAGACATCGATCAGATGTTCTGCGACAGGAAGCCGAAGGACTAAGTAAGACCCTGCAGAATTCAGATGCATACTTTCTAGTGCAACAGCAAGCGTTGGAGGATTTAAGCGCGAAACAAGACAAAGTTAATAAGCTTGATAAGTGTCTTGCCGGCATTATGGGTACCCATGCTATTGTTTATTGAGCTCTTCTGAAGTGGTTTTAGTTTTGGACTTGTTTCGTTGTGGCATTTATTTTCCCTTGTCGCCAACTTTGACAATCACTGTATGTGATATGCTGCTTTGTTCCCTAGTGGATGTAATATGTGTCATAGCTGTGATAGCCTAGCATAAGTTGCTTGTCCTTGTTGTCTTGTTTATTTGTTTGCATGTAGTAAGTGCAGTTCTTTTTCCGTGGTTTGCTAGTGGTTACAATAACCTACTTTTTAAAACTAGGCCACAATAACCATGGGCTACATATTTACTGTAGTGACCATGGGCCTTCTATGGGCACTGGTATGCGTTGGTGCTATACAAACGGTTTTAAACCCCTTTCCGCGGCGACATTTGGAACCGTCGCCAAGTGAGTGTGGGCGATAGGGGGGCCCTTCCCACATGACCTAGAAACCATCGGGGATATGCCCTCCTGGCACACACGCTCGGTAAAATGAGGTCGTGTGCGACCGGTGAGCGAGCAAATACGGTTATACGTACAGTAGTGCTAAAAAACAGTTATACAGGCGAAATCATTTCCGGTCGTAAGTACATCCCACACAGTTAGCCCCCGCTAAACCTTTCCATTCGTATGTATATTCCACACAGTCCATCCAAGGAATATGTTTCCGTTAGTATGTACAACCCACACAGTCAATAATTTCGAAGCATGTGTTGTAAGGTGACTATTGCAAACATTTAATAAGAAAGAACTATGTGCGATGTTGTTGTTAATCGCGCATGTTTTTTCTTGGCTATCATGTGTGCAGTGGAGATTGATTGCACACATTTTTTCTTGGCTGATCGTGTGTGCGGTGGAGATTGATCGCACACGTAGTGGATCCTAGAAATGTGTCTGATCTCCACGTCTATCGCAGACGTTTCTCTTTTGCAAAGCGTGTGCAGTGTAATCCCTAATTAATCCCTACTTAATCCCTAATTAAAAATCACCTTTTTGAATTTGAAAGTAGGCAATCACTTATTTCATATCCAACCAGGTTTATTACAAATATAGGTTCAACCATGAATGCATAATTTGATGCACAGGTACATATACTGAAGAACTACAGAAGCACCAAGTAAAGAATGATGGACCACAGTTGTACTAAAGACTGTAAAGAGAGAGGTAAAAGACATTCTGGTTGTTGGAGAAGCTGAAGCGGAATGCCCATATTGTGCCCTCCTCCATGTGTAATGCACGCACGACTCTAGGCCAACCCCTTGTGATGGCTACCCGTCCATCCTTCACTGTCTTCATTACGACTTCTCGATGCTCATTGTAGTCTGGATGAAATACTTTAACCTTCATTGTGTGTCCACCAATCATGTACTTTGCGAGGTAATCTTGAGTGAACTGCTTCGGGAACCACTGCGAACGAAAAAGATTCAGACATTGTTGTCTAACAACTCATTATGGGCAGTAAAAAGAGAAGGCTACAGAGTTTGTACTTACCATCCTACAACTCACTGTTGTGTTGGATAGAGCATAAACAAATAATTTGCTTGCCACCATTCATATCGTTTTGCTAATGATCCTTATCAGTTTCCTCACTTGATGCTTGTTCATGAATATCTCATTGCCCCATACGCAAAAAGGGTCGATGCATGGATCCTTGCCAAGGGCATATGTACCTACAAGCAACAAGTCAATATTAGAAGCTAACAAGTCTCCATGCTTGGATCTATATGCACTACATTATGGAACGACGGGGGAGTACAAGCCGAGGGATGAAGCTAACCTCGGCGGAAAATCATGGTCACTCCCGTTGTTGTCCTGCATAAGTAGTGGAAAGGCATGATAAGTACGACAACCTTAACATCAAACAAATATAGCAAAGGTAAATAATATCATCTCCAAATGATAGCTTGAATGTGTTGGTTTCAGTATGCTGTTAAAGCATATATAAAATGGAAGGCAATGTTACCGACAGCAGGCTTAACAACCATCAAATATTGCAATTCAAACTGGTATTGTTGAAAATGAATAGAACGTAGGTAATGCTTAAACATCACTGGATAAATGTGTAAAACTGAAACAAAGGGCATGTGTTAACTGTTAATTACACCAGGCATAACTGGAACAAAATATAGCCATTCAAACTGGTATTGATGCAGTCGAGCGACATAGTTCGGACTTGCACATAATGAACAACACATTGTGAATGACTGCAATAAACAAGGCATAAATGATCAGTATAACAACCAAATATAGCCATTGAAAACTGGACAGAGTCTCACTGGAACCAACCTAACAAGCAAATATAGATAAACAGGGCATATGCTTGAAAACTGGACAAATGCTCACTGCAACCAACCTAACAAGCAAATACAGATAAACAAGGCATCTGCTTGAAAACTGGACAAATGCTAAAAAAGCAACCTAACAACCAAACTACAGATAAACAAGGCATATGCTTGATAACTGGACAAATGCTCACTGCAACCAAACTAAGACAAAATACATATAAACAAGGCATCGGCTTGATAACTGGAAAAATGCTCACTGCAACCAACCTAACAACCTAACACAGATAAACAAGGCATCTACTCACTATAAACAACCAAATATAGCCATTCGTGAAACTGAAGTGGACAATTCATACTTAAACATCACATAGCCCTATTGAACAATAAATTTTTGCATAACTGAAATAATTAAATAGGGCACAGTTATAGCACCGCACGGCAAATGCTACTACAACAAAGGGTATGGGTTGGCAAACTAGAAAAGGTAAGATTTGCTGATAGGATGTTCACTCACATTTCATGGACCGGATCCTTCCAGTTGGAAGAGCACAGACCCATGGTGGAAGAACCTTTGTGGGTGCCCTCCTCGTGGTTGTGGTCGATGAGATCTGACTTGGCAATTAAGGATTCCAAGCCGACGCCGTAGAACGTGTCCTTCAGAAATGAAAAAATGGGCTCGATGGCGTATAAGGATCACAAATTCTTGACCGCTTAGCAGAGGAGATCAGCGGCAGGGCTATCAAAGAGATCGACGGTGTTGACCCATAGGGGTTGGGGATGGACCACGTAACCTGTGACATGGCCTACGTGAAGCCGTTGCTATCAACGAGCTTGATGTCGTAGCTAGCTTTCCTGAGATACAGTAATACGCAAGCCTGCTGACATGAAGCCTTCGACATGGCAACGTAGTCAACGTCTTCGCCGGCTTCCGTGGTGACGTGTTGCTCCGGGATCGACAGGTCGGGGCGAACGGTGGCCACCTCACCAACATCCACCGTAGAGGCCATGATAAACCACTACTTGGTTGAATACTCGTCGGGCTCCCCGGGAAACGTGGTCGAGCTTAGGCTGCGACATTCTGGAGCAGGGGATGTGGATCTGGCGGGGAGGGATAGCACAGGCCTCATCTAAAAACTCAGGGGAGTGGGGCGGCGGTATGGGAATCGCTGGGTAACCTGAAGTTTATTATCTAAGCTAGGAGGAACGGGCAGACCGGCATGGGTTGGTGTCGGCGCCGGTAGCGCCAGCGGCGGCCGCGAGATAGGGTTCCAGGGGGGAGGGGGCGGGTGGGGGACTATGGTGGGGGGGTTGTGGTGTTTGAGGATACGCTGCAGTTACTGAAATTTTTAGTAATGGTGGGCGGAGATGGTGGTGGGTGAGGGAGGGCGATGGTTCAAATGCCTCGGCTACTGCAATTTTACTATGAGGTCGGCACTGGAGGAGTGTGGGCGACGGTTGAAGTACGGCGGCTACTAAAATTTGGGTAAAGGAATTGATGCGGGGCGGGAGTGGGCAAGATCGCGCAGTCGTGGTGATTTCATAGCGCACTTGCATCACACACGGTTAAGCCAGTACCTGCACCATTTTGCTCGTGCTTGCGCAGCCGTGGTGATTTCATAGCGCACTTGCATCGCACACGGTTAAACCAGTACCTCCACCATTTGCTCGTGCTTGCGCAGTCGTGGTGATTTCATAGCGCACTTGCACCGCACACGGTTAAGCCAGTACCTACACCATTTTGCTCGCGCTTGCGCAGTCATGGTGATTTCACAGTGCACTTGCATTTCACATGGTTAAACCAGTACCTCCACCATTTGCTTGCGCTTGCGCAGTCGTGTTGATTTTACAGTGCACTTGCATCACACACAGTTAAGCCAGTACCTGCACCATTTTGCTCACGCTGGTCACCCTATGGGACCTACTCCCTCCTATCACGCACATTTGTTCTTTTAGAAATTGTGTGTGATGGCTGGTGTGTCGCCGCCTAGCCTTCAATGAGCACTGACACTAGTAGCGGGAAACCAATGGGAGAAGAGGCGGAAAACCGATGAGAGGAGTGGCTGGAAACGGTAGTCTGTTTAGAAAACATACAAGAGAAGGAAGCGTGAGCTAGATGACGCATGCGCACAGTCCTTACCCATGTACTGCATGTGCTGTCGAAAGGGTTGAGGGTTGTCATTCGATCTGGGAGCATCCAACGGTGCAGACGTATGATCCATGGGGTTTGGGTTCTGGCCAATCAGAACACACGACTCAGATCGCGGGCGGCATCGGCCACGGTTTGGTAGGCACATGGCTTTCGTTTGGCTTTTTTATACACTACTTGAGTTTCCTAGGCATTTAATGTCCATAATTCAAATCTGAACTTCAAATACATGCTCCAGTTCACCAAAATGGCTAGAAACATTATACATGAAAGTTGGCATGGTGTCACGTCATGGAAGTTGGCATGGTGTCACCTCATGGCACATATATGTCACGGTAAAAACATTGTCCAATTTGGGCCAAGCTTTATTACAAACCTCAAATGAACTCTCAAAAGGTTGAAAGTTGGCATGGTATAATCATTTCACCCACATAGCATGTTCTAAAAAGTTGAGAGGGTTACAACAAAAACTAGATGCACTTCATGTGCAGAATGGACAATCTCTTTTGAAGTATCAGGGTTTCGAACGAAAACTCATCTATTACAAAAGGATTTCACTTTTTTGAACTTATTTGAACTCTAGACTTTTTGTGTGTTCAAAATGCACCATTCAAAGCCACGTCATCAATTTTCAACCCTTCCTGACTTCATTTGGTATTTTTCATGCATTTACTGATTTTTATGAGCTAAATGACCCTGAAATTGAAAAGCACTTCAAATGAACTCTAAAATGGTTGAAAGTTCGCATGCTATATATCATCATTTCACCTGCATTACGAACCTCTTACAAATCGGAGCTTCTCTCAACAAGAATACTTGTGGCTCCGATAGGGAAACCGTACCGGCATCCTGGCTCGTCCTCAAACATTTGGAATTTTGGGTTTTAAATCCCCATAAAATCCAAAACTCAATAGAAAGTCATCAAAGGTGGAATATTGTCATGTCATGGCACATATATGTCGTGGTAAAAACATTGCCAATTTGGGCCAAGCTTTATTACAAACCTCTTACAAACCGGAGCTTTCTCTCAACAAGAAGCCTTGTGGTGGGAAACATGTTTCTCTTGTTGTCGAAATGTAATCACGTCCTCTTTTCGCCTTGTATTTTCTTCTACGGGCAACATGGAACTAAATGATATCCATGCTGAAATTTAAACTTATTCAGGGTTCGTTTGGCCTTTTTATATATACACTAATTGAGTTTCCTAGGCATTTAATGTCCATAATTCAAATCTGAACTACAAATACATGCTCAAGTTCACCAAAATTGCTAGAAAAATTGTACATGCATGTGTCCTTGGGTGCATGTTTAATTAGGTCCCATGCCTGGAATGCGAACGAATTACAACCGTACTAGCATCCTGGCTCGTCCTCAAACATTTGGAATCTCGGGTTTTAAATCCCCATAAATCCAAAACTCACAAGAAAGTCATCAAAAGTGGCACGGTGTCACATCATGGCACATATATGTCATGGTAAAAACATTGCCAATTTTGGTCAAGCTTTATTACAAACCTCTTACAAACCGGGGCTTCTCTCAAGGAAGCATGATGGTTCTGATAGGGAAACGTGTTCCCCTTGTGGCGAAACATAGTCGCTCCCTCTTTTCGCCTTGTATTGTCTTCTACGGGCAACATGGAATGACATGATATCCATGCTGAAATTTAAACTTATTCAGGGTTCGTTTGGCCTTTTTATACACTAATTGAGTTTCCTAGGCATTTAATGTCCATAATTCAAATCTGAAGTACAAATACATGCTCCAGTTCACCAAAATGGCTAGAAAAATTATACATGCATGTGTCCTTCGGTGCATGTTTAGGTCCCATGCAAGGAATGGGAACAAATTACAACCTGACCAGCATCTTGGCTCGTCCTCAAACATTTGGAATCTCAGTTTTAAATCCCCATAAATCCAAAACTCACCAGAAAGTCATTAAAGCTGGCATGGTGTCACGTCATGGCACATATATGTCGTGGTAAAAACATTGCCAATTTGGGCGAAGCTTTATTACAAACCTCTTACAAACCGGAGCCTGTCGCAAGAACCCTCGTGGTTTTGATAGGGAAATGTGTCCCCTTGTGGGCCAAACAATAATCGTTCCCTCTTCTAGCCTCGTATTTTTTTCTACACGCAACACATATGGAACAACGAGAGATTCGCGCTGAACTTTGAAATTATTCACGGTTCGTTTGACCCTTTTTATTCATTAATTGAATTTTCTAGGCATTTAGTATCCATAATTCAAATCTGAACTATAAATACATGCTCCAGTGCTCCAAAATGGCTAGAAAAAACGTACATGTGTCCTTGGGTTGCATGTTTAGGGTTCGTATGGCCATTGTATATATTACTAATTAAGTTTTCTACGCATTATATGTAGTCCATAATTCAAATTTGAACTACAAGCACAAAATGGGTGGGAAATCGTACATGTGTCATTTGGTGCATGTTTGGGTCTCACTTAAGGAATGGGAATGATATACAAACTTGTCGTCGTCCTGAAACATTGAGAATCTCGGTTTTTAAATCCTAGTAAATCTAAAACTCACCCAAAAACATGAAACTTGGCCTGGTTTCATGACATAGCACATATATGTCGTGGTAAAAAAATCGTCCAGTTTGAGAAGAGGCACACACATTAGTAGCTAACGAAGTCCTTTTTGAAACAATAAGCTGACACGTTAATATCACAAGCGGTTGTATCATATGAACCGTGTCAATATTTAACCATACTCCATGGCATGCGTGCAGCTGTTTGATTAGAAGGGACAAGCACGAGAAGTCCAGCGTGCAGGCTCAACGGGACGCGTGCGAGCAGTCCACCACGCAGGCTCGACGGGACGCGTGCGAGCAGTCCGCCGCGCAGGCTCGATGGGACGTGTGCATCCTGTCCACCTCGCAGGCTCGACGGGACACGTGCAAGCAGCAAGGCCGCCCATGCTCACCGGGAAGCGAGCTCTTTGACCTCCATGCACCAGCTGCAGCCCGCCTCGCTCAAAACTTCGCCATTAATGGGTTAATTAAAGCGCCTGGATGGAGGTTTTTTTAGGGGTGGATGGAGGTTGTTTGGTTGTTATCCGATGGAAACATTTGCTTTGTTCGTGTTTTCAACTCGTATTCCGGCCTAATTTAAATTGCCACATAGGGAAACAGATAATAGGACGACAAATAAAATGGCAACGGATAGTACGACGACAAATTTACAATGGCGTAGATAATAATTGTCTTACATATTCTGCATAATTTTAAATGCCACATGCGGCAAAGTTCGGAAGACACGGGGGCAAGAGAAGAAGGAAATCATAGACAATGATCGAATCCCTCCGTTTTGATTTACTCGTCGTGGTTTTAGTTCAAATTTGAACTAAAACCACGACGAATAAATCGGAACGGAGGGAGTAGATCGCTACTATATCTACTCTTCGATGGATTGCCGGGCGATGACATCCTCCAGCACCATCCTCAATTCCTCACGGCTTTGCTTGAAAGCAGCCATGGATTCCTCCACCTCCTGCTCATGCTCGATCTGGATCTTCCTCAAGTCACCCATTAGTTCCTCGACAACCGCTGTCAGCATCATCCCTGAGGCACTGCTCTGCTCCTGCAGCATCTTCCAGTCGGCGGCCTCCTCCTCCTTCTCGGTGAGCGCCTGATAACCCACAAGTGTAGGGAATCGCAATAGCTTTCAATAAGTAAGAGTGTCGAACCCAACGAGGAGCTAAAGGTAGAATAAATATTCCCTCAAGTTCTATCGACCACCGATACAACTCTACGCATGCTTGACGTTCGCTTTACCTAGAACAAGTATGAAACTAGAAGTACTTTGTAGGTGTGATAGGATAGGTTTGCAAGAATATAAAGAGCACATAAACATAAACTAGGGGCTGTTTAGATAAAGATGCAATAAAGTAAATATAACGAGTGTGGAAAAGTGGTGGTAGGAGTTGTGAAATTGTCCCTAAGCAATTGACTATGTTACTAGACCGGTAATCACTATTGCAATTCTATTTGAGGGAGAGGCATAAGCTAACATACTTTCTCTTCTTGGATCATATGCACTTATGATTGGAACTCTAGCAAGCATCCGCAACTACTAAAGATTCATTAAGGTAAAACCCAACCATAGCATTAAAGTATCAAGTCCTCTTTATCCCATACGCAACAACCTACTTACTCGGGTTTGTGTTTCAGTCACTCACGAAACCCACTATAAGCAAATCATGAACACATTGCGACACCCTACAGCGGTAATCCCTCACGCTTGCGCGACATGGGGGGCACCATAGGACAGCACCAATAATAAAACATGCAACTCAAACCAATCATAGCCATTCATCAATCACCGATAGGACAACAGAAATCTACTCAGACATCATAGGATGGCAACACATCATTGGATAATAATATGAAGCATAAAGCACCATGTTCAAGTAGAGGGTACAACGGGTTGCGGGAGAGTGGACCGTTGGATATAGAAGGGGAAAGGTGATGGAGATGTTGGTGAAGATGACGGCGGTGTTGGTGAAGATCGTGGTGATGATGATGGCCCCCGGCAGCGCTCCGGCGCCACCGGAAGCAAGGGGGAGAGAGGGCCCCTTCTTCTTCTTCTTCCTTAAACTTCTCCCTAGATGGGAGAAGGGTTTCCCCTCTGGTCCATGGCTCTCATGGCTTGGAAGGGGCGAGAGCCCCTCGGAGATTGGATCTATCTCTCTGTTTCTGCGTTCCCCATTTCTGCCCCTTAACAGTTTTCTTTATATCTGGAGATCCGTAACTCTGACTGGGGTGAATCTTGCGCCCAGATTTTTCTCATAAAATTAGCTTTCTTGCGGTAAAAGAAGAGCGTTAACTGCCTTACGGGTGGCCCAAGAGAGTCCAGGGGGGAGGGCACGCCCCTCTGTCTCATGGCCACCTCGGACACTGTTTCGCGTTGATTTTTCCTCTGGAAAATCCCAAATATTCCAAAATAATTCTCCGTCTGTTTCTATCCCATTTGCATTCCGTTTGATATTGGTTTTCTACAAAACATAAAACATGCAACTGTTGGCATTCTGGGAACGGGGGTCCCCAGACTTGCCTGCCTGCGGCCTGCGGCGTGGCTCAAAGGGGGCCCAGCACGGCCCATCTTCATCAACACAAGCTCAAGACCCTCGCGAGGGGCTAAGCCTCACGGGGCGGACGACAAGGAGGTTCCTCAGGCACGGCCTCGTCAGGCTGGCTCATGAGGAGGCGGAGAGTTCAAGGCGGGGTACCTCGCGAGGTGCCCATGACGCAAGCCATGACGACCAAGGGCGCCGGACGGGCGCCAGCCCGCGCAGTGTCCTTCTTTCCTCTTTGGTGCAAGGGGAGCAAGCGCAGGCGAGAGCATCAAGCAAAGGCATCCATTTCGGTGCAACAAGACCAAGACTAGTCCAACGGCAGGATGGAGGTCACCGTGGAGCCTAAGTCGGCGTCACCACGAGAGCATTTGACAGGCGAGGACCAACTTTAGTCAGGATAAGTGTACTAGATGTTCCCCTTCAAATTGGCCAATTGTTGGCCCCCTTCCCGCTCAATATTTGGGAAGAGGCCCAGGGCCTTCGCCTATAAATAGGACTAGCCACCCACAGGGTAGAGACATCTGGATAGGAAGCTGAAGATAAGATAGGCATCTAGAATCAACCCTTCCAAAGGGACAACACCACCACAAGAACAGACCCTCGCGAGGTTGTTCTTCCTTGTATTTTTCATCATCAGCCCAAGAGGCAATCCACCACGCCACACACTGGAGTAAGGTATTACACCACAATGGTGGCTTGAACCAGTATAAACCCTGTGTCTCTTGTGTTGTTCTTCTCATAGTTTAGATCCTAGCGATTCAGCGAGGAACAGGTAGGTAGAAGGCGAAACCTCCGCACGCACCCCAGTGTTCGAACCTCAAGGGTCTGCCGGAACCCGAAATCCAACATTTGGCGCGCTAGGTAGGGGTGCACCGGGATCCACCTTCTACCACTTCGTGTCCCGCCGCATCATCATCACCATGTCCGGCGACCAAGCGGGCAACCATGCCCCCTGGACAGCTTGGCCCCCCAGTGCAGAGCCGCTCGCCCCGGGCGACCCAACGCCCCAGGCAGCTCGCGGTCCGCAGGGCGCTGCAGGCTGTGGGCGACGCGGGCAGACCCCGACAGCTCTCACGCCGTGACAGACGCGGTCGGCAGCAAGAGCCTCCAACCACGCCGCGGCCACGACGCCGTATACTCGCCGGGAGCAGGCGAACTCAAGGGCCACGCTCACAGTGGCCCGAGAGCTGTTGCAGTGCAGACTGATGGAAGGCGGCCGCGACGTGTTGCTAGAGCGGGTGGCAGAGCTCCTGGGCTTCGCCGCCTTGGGGGCTCACCCCTTCTACACTCAACTCCCGTCTCAGGCCCAGAGCAGCCCGCGCGGGGGCCCCACGCGCGCCCGCGGGCTCCAAGGCTACCCCGGCACCAATGAAGCCGTCGGCACCGGGCCAGCGGCTGCACTGACTCCGCTCCCCACTGGCGAAGAAGGACTCGTCACAACCCACGGCCCCAGTGGGCCGCCGCGCTACCACCCCCAGGTTGGCACATCAAGCAGAGCTGCATGGCGCGCGGAGCATTATGACATGGCCTTCGGGGTGGCAGCCCCCGAATAGTACGTGCCCCGCATGTTGACCCAAGGGCACCCGCGCGAGGGTGAACAAGGCTTGCTCCTCAGCCCAAGCTGGGGGGACGAGGCACCAGAAGCTGAGCTCTTCCAGGAGTCCCAGGGCGACCCCACCGACCACACTGGAGGCGACGATTATCGGGTACCGCTAATTCCTCAGGAGCAGGCATACGCTAATCATGGGTCGCAGGAGATGCAGGTCGCCACGGCAAGCAGCTGCCCCGCTCCCGCAGCCTCCTACCCCTCAGGAGGAGGGCATAGGGAGCTGCAAGGGAGGGGCCGAGATCCGACATCACCACCGCGGTGTTCGGAGCAAGGCGTTCCCAGGAGGTAGGCCCTCCGCTGGGGAGGCGCCTCAGGGCCTGCCCCTGGCGGAGGACCCGTGGTCGTCGGGGAACCGCTGGCGACCGCTCTACCCCATCGGTGGCGTCCTGGTTTCCGGTCGTCGTTCATGGCACTAGAGTGTGGCGCAAGGCGGGGCCCTCGTCTGGCGATATGAAGCAAGGCCGGTACCTATGAAGAAGGCCTAGCGCCTGTGAAGCTCGCCGCCCCGTGACACTCTCACGTAATAATGAGTGGGGCTGTACACGCCCCGGAGTTTCAGGGGTGCCGGCCTCAGGCCCTGGGGCTCCCTCCCACGCCCAGTGGCAGCACTTAGCTGCGTGCTGGTGAGAAGACGTCCAAGACTAGACTAGGTGCCAGACGCGGCCTTTTCTGCCTTCATTGATTTTCCCTTGGTTGTTGCTTTCCCCCGCTGGATTTAAGTTGGATTCGAATTTGAGATTTGCGTGTGTTCGGGGAAGGGGTGCTTAGTCTCGTTCGAGCAATCTCTCACGTTTCGGTTACGACCTTGCCTCAGCTGCCTCCCCTCGTGAGCCCCTCGCGAGCCGGGTCTGGCCTAGCTTGCGTGCAGCCCTGACTGCCGCCGCCATATCCTCTCAGGAGGCTTTTTCACTGCAGATCCTACGGATTCGATCAAGAGGCATTCGAGACACCACGGCCTCCTGCGTATTATCTCAGGACCCGCACGGGACAAAGGTAAACTAACCATCCGGTTCTTCACCTAGCCAACCACTTGGCGCGGGCACGTGGGCGATACAGCACCCACTAGTACGCTGAACATAAGCTTTACATGAGGGGCACCCCCTCCCAAAATGCTCTTACAATCGGCAGGTCGAAAAGCCTGAGTTCTATTCATGCAGGGTAAGGAAATAGGAGCAATGCGATGTCAGTCGGATAAATCCCCCAATGCATCCTCAGGAGCACCACCCGAACTGTCGCTGGCCTCACCATCACCCTCTGCGTTATCGCCAGCGGCATCAGGGCCGTTCACCACGCCGCCCTCGTTGGCGGCCACGATCGCGTCATCATCGTCTGAAGCGAAGGCCCTGACAAGAGCGTCCACATTGTCTTCCGCCCAGTCCGCCAGGTCACCCCGGATGGCCTGGGGAACTGGGGCGATGGCGGCGTCAAAGTCGAAGTGAGGATCCATGTTCTGGAGATGGCTGAAGACACGGGAGAAGGCGCGCCCGAGCAGGGCACGGCTATTTTCCTCCACCAACCTGTTGGCCCTGACCGACCGCGCCTCCAGTGCGTCACAATGTCGGTGAAGAACTGAAGGTTGCCGGCGTAGTTGGTTGCATGCGGCGCGCCAACGGCCGCTTCGCAGATGTTGCCCAAGGCCGTGTTGGCTCTCTCCCGAAGCATGGTGAGAATGGGGGCGTGCTCATGTTCCAGGAGCCGCCGCTGGTGTATCTCGTCCGCATTCTGGCGTGCAATGGCCTCAGCCTCGTCCAGCCGTTGGTGAAGAAGAAGCACCTCAGCACGAGAAGTAGTCGACTCCCCTGCGCCACTTCAAGGGTGGCCTGCAAGGTGTCAACCCGCCGCGTCACTTCCTCCAGCTTGGTCCTCAGGGCGGTGGTCCTACCTTCAGCCTCGGCCCGGATCAATGCCAGCCTCTCCTCGAACTCGCGCTCGAGGTTCGAGCGCGCCGTTGCCACCCGACGTCCGATCTCCTCCAAGACACGGGTTTCCCGCGCAGCGACATCGTTCTCCTCTCGTGTCACCAAGCGCTCCCTTGTCTCCAGGCGTCCGTACTCACGTGCGCGTTCGGCAGCCTCCAGTGTCAACGCTTCCTCACGCTTCTGGAGCTCCGCTGGGTCACCGGAAGTCACCTTCATCGACGTGAGGGCCGCCTCGCGCAGCTCCACCTGCTCCTCCAGTGAGCGGCACCGGGCCAGGAGTTCGCGTGCCCGCTCTTCCGTCGCCTCTCGCCGCTGGTCAGCTTCCCGGGCTTCCTCGACGGCCCGGTAACGGGCCACTCGAGAGGCCGCCAGCGACGCCTTGGCCTCCTCATCGTCAAGATCACGTTGGCAGCGCGCGAGGGCAACTGCCGCCTCCAGCTCGCGCCTCTCCGCGACCAAGCGCAGGCCCTCGGCCTCAAGGCGCGCATCTTCATCAGCAAGCTCCTCACCAAGCAGGCTCACCGCGTCGGCCGCCCTTCGAAGGAACCCTTGGCGAAGAGCGCGATGCTCCCGAGCGCACTCAAGTACGTCTTCCACGCCGTCATCTGCCCCAAGCAAGCGTCGGGGGGCACTGATTAGCGCTCCCCCTCCGGGCTGGGGGCTGGGGGCTGGCGCCCTGGAGGCGACCGGGCGCGCCTCGCCAGGAGCCCGGCCTGGGGCCAGTCCATCCCCAAGTAAAGAGCGCTGGGAGTACCCCAGCCAATCACTGTCCACGACCAGACGAGAAGCCCACCATAGACTAGCTAGGCCCCGAGAAGGCTCGCGAAGGAAGGTCACGAGGCGCGCGGGGCCGCGTTGCGCCTCGGGGTGATTCGTCTCTTCGACCGACCTCACCACAAGGGCTCTACTTCTCGGAGCGACCGGAGACGGCGGAGAAGGCGGAAGCAGGGGGGATGGCTCCTCAGTCATCTCCGTGAGCTCGGGAGGAAGGTCCCTGCGGAGCAAGGTTCAGGAAGGGCAGCAGAAGAATCTGGAGCTGGGAAGGGAGAAGGCTTACTCATCGATGGCGAAGTACTTTCTACGCTTGAGCAGGCGACAAGGGTAATCATCGCCCAGGGCCTCCCTTCTCTTCCGGAGGGCCTCAAAGTCCACGCAGAAGCGGCCCAAGAGTTGAGTGCAGGGGTCAGCCTGCGATGAGGAGGGAACGTCAAGACGACCCGCGTCAGGGGTGTCTGCCTGATGTGCGCCGCCGGTCGCCTCGCCAAGAAAAGCGGCCGGGGACTCGGAGGCCTCGGCCCTGGGTGCAGCAGGCGGCTGCTCACTGCCCTCAGCCTCGGCAGCACGGGCCTCAGGGGATGCTCCCTCTTGAGCGCTGCCCGGCGCTGTCGCCCCAGCGGGGGCACCCTCGGCCTCCGGAGGTTCATGCCTCCCTGCTCTGCCACTCGAGGAAGAACCGCCTCGACCAATTGAAAGGGCGGCCACTGTCACTAGATTCTCGCGAGGCCCCTGGAGGCCGATGGGGCGCGGTCCCCATTTGTCGAAAACGTGCATCTGATTAATGAAGTCTCTCCTGCCCGAACAGAGGTACAGCAAGGCCCCCCCTTGTTGGATGCTGCCAGGGTTGGGGTCCCCAGTCAGAACCAAGAGTACCTTCTTCAATGTTTCAGGCATTAGGTCCTCTTCCTGGAGCCTCATACGATCCCCGCGCCCGTTGAAGGCCCACATTCGGTGAGAATGGCGCTGGAGAGGGGCGACCCGGCGTAGCAGGAACTCCTTCACCACCTTGGGCGCCGTCACGTCAAGCAATCTCAAGCACTCGAAGCGACGCCAGACGAAGAAGAGCTAGGGGCTTGTGAGCGTCTCCTGGCCCCAGCCCGAATTGGGGACGGCGGGCGAAGTCGGCTTCGACAGCAGGGGGCTGGGCACCCCCACGTCCACATACAACCACCGCTCGCGGAACCCAGGCACGGGCGGAGGAAGACCAAAGTCAATCCCTGAGGCCGCTGTCTCGGGTGCAGCGATGAAGCTCACGCATCCTGAACATTGGGCGGGGTCGACGAGGTGCAGAGCGAAGAAGTGGCGCAACAGGGCGACCGAAGGGATGATGCCCACCATAGCCTCGCAAACGAAGGCGAAGACCGCCAAAAGAGTAATGGAGTCTGGACCCAGAAGCATCATGTGGATCTGATAATGGGAGAGCACGGCATTGAAGAAATCCGAAAAGGGGGGAATTAGCCCCGCCCCCAAGGCATCGGCGAAATAAGGGACCTTGGTGATTATCCTATCGATGGAGAACTGAGACGCGGGCCAGGGCGTCGTCCTCCCGCATTTGTTGAAGATGGTGGCCAGGGCCGAATTAACCTTGCCCAAGCCCTCTTGATTGACTATGATCGACCGGTCCACGGCGGGGGCCACCGACGGCGGCGAGCAAGGCGAAGGCATGGGTCCCTTCCCTCTCCCCTTCTTCGTCGGAGCCATGGCGACGGAAGGGGGGGAGGAAAGGTCCGAGATTGGCTTCGAAGCAGAAGCTGGAGTTCGAAAGGAGGAAGGACAGAGGGCGCACGAGCAACGGAAAGGGGAGTGGTTGTGTACAACTGCAAGTCTGCCTAGCCTGGCACCAAATGAGGAGGCGTGGGGGAACAGTACCACCCGCGTCCAATCAACCGCCACGCGGCGCCCAAGGCCGCAGGCTGTTAGGGACCGCGACGCTTCGCACTTGCCCTTTCGCCTCTCTACTCGGCCAAGTCCGAGCGCGCCTTGGGCCCGGGGGCTACTGTCGGCGTTCTGGCAACGGGGGTCCCTAGACTTGCCTACCTGCGGCCTGCGGCGTGGCTCAAAGGGGTCCCAGCATGGCCCATCTTCATCAACACAAGCTCAAGACCCTCGCGAGGGGCTAAGACTCGCGGGGCGGATGACAAGGAGCTTCCTCAGGCACGGCCTCGTCAGGCTGGCTCACGAGGAGGTGGAAAGTTCAAGGCGGGGTACCTCGCGAGGTGCCCATGACGCAAGCCATGACGACCAAGGGCGCCGGACGGGCGCCAGCCCGCGCAGTGTCCTTCTTTCCTCTTTGGTGCAAGGGGAGCAAGCGCAGGCGAGAGCATCAAGCAAAGGCATCCATTTCGGTGCAACAAGACCAAGACCGGTCCAACGGCAGGATGGAGATCACCGTGGAGCCCAAGTCGGCGTCACCACCAGAGCCTTTGACAGGCGAGGACCAACTTTAGTCAGGATAGGTGTACTAGATGTTCCCCTTCAAATTGGCCAATTGTTGGCGCCCTTCCCGCTCAATATTTGGGAAGAGGCCCAGGGCCTTCGCCTATAAATAGGACTAGCCACCCACAGGGTAGAGACATCTGGATAGGAAGCTAGAGATAAGATAGGCATCTAGAATCAACCCTTCCAAAGGGACAACACCACCACAAGAACAGACCCTCGCAAGGCTGTTCTTCCTTGTATTGTTCATCATCAGCCCAAGAGGCAATCCACCACGCCACACACTGGAGTAGGGTATTACACCACAATGGTGGCCTGAACCAGTATAAACCCTGTGTCTCTTGTGTTGTTCTTCTCGTAGTTTAGATCCTAGCGATTCGGCGAGGAACAGGTAGGTAGAAGGCGAAACCTCCGCGCGCACCCAAGTGTTCGAACCTCAAGGGTCTGCCGGAACCCGAAATCCGACAGCAACCGACAGGAACTGGCACTGGGCACTGGATCAATATGTTAGTCCGAAAAATAATATAAAAAGTTGCCAAAAGTATATGAAAGTTGAAGAATATTGGCATGGAACAATCAAAAAATTTAGATACAACGGAGACGTATCAGCATCCCCAAGCTTAATTCCTGCTCGTCCTCGAGTAGTTAAATGATAAAAAAGATAATTTTTGATGTGGAATGCTACCTAGCATAATCTTGATCATATGTCTAATTATGGCATGAATATTAAGACATGAGTGATTCAAAGCAATAGTCTATCATTTGACATAAAAAACAATAATACATCGAGCGTACCAATAAAGCAATCATGTCTTTTCAAAACAACAAGGCCAAAGCAAGCTTATCCCTACAAACTCATATAGTTTGGCCATGCTTCATTTTCGTCACACAAAAATGCTCCCATCATGCACAACCCCGATGACGAGCCGAGCAATTGGCTCATACTTTTAACACGCTTCAGCTTTTTCAACCCTCACGCAATACATGAGCGCAAGCCATGGATATAGCACTATAGGTGGAATAGAATATAATGATGGAGGTTATGTGGAGAAGACAAAAAAAGGAGAAAGTCTCACATCGACGCGGCTAATCAACGGGCTATGGAGATGCCCATCAATTGATGTCAATGTGAGAAGTAGGGATTGCCATGCAACGGATGCACTAAGAGCTATAAATTTATGAAAGCTCAACAAAAGAAACTAAGTGGGTGTGCATCCATCTTGCTTGCTCACGAAGACCTAGGGCATTTGAGGAAGATCATCGTTGGAATATACAAGCCAAGTTCTATAATGAAAAATTCCCACTAGTATATGAAAGTGACAACATAAGAGACTCCCTATATGAAGAACATGGTGCTACTTTGAAGCACAAGTGTGGAAACAGGATAATAACATTGCCCCTTTTCTTTTTCTTTTTTTTCTTTTTTTTCTTTTTGGGTGGGCTTCTTTGGCCCCCTTTTTTTATTTAGGCTTCTTTGGCCTTTCCCTTTTTTTCTTTTTTTTCTTTTTTTCTTTTTTTCATGGGGCAATGCTCTATAATGATGATCATCACACTTTTATTTACTTACAACTCAATATTACAACTCGATACTAGAACAAAGATATGACTCTATATGAATGTTTCCGGCGGTGTACCAGGATGTGCAATGATCTAGCGTAGCAATGACATCAAAAAACGGACAAGCCATGAAAACATCATGCTAGCTATCTTACGATCATGCAAAGCAATATGACAATAAATGCTCAAGTCATGTATATGATGACGATGGAAGTTGCATGGCAATATATCTCGGAATGGCTATGGAAATGTCATGATAGGTAGGTATGGTGGCTGTTTTGAGGAAGATATAAGGAGGCTTATGTGTGATAGAGCGTATCATATCACGGGTTTGGATGCACCGGCGAAGTTTGCACCAACTCTCAAGGTGAGAAAGGGCAATGCACGGTACTAAAGAGGCTAGCAATGATGGAAAGGTAAAAGTGTGTATAATCCATGGACTCACATTAGTCAGAAAGAACACATATACTTATTGCAAAAGTTTATTAGCCCTCGAAGCAAAGTACTACTACGCATGCCCCTAGCGGGATAGATTGGTAGGAAAAGACCATCGCTCGTCCCCGACTGCCACTCATAAGGAAGACAATCAAAGAAACACCCCATGCTTCAAATTTGTCACACAGCGGTTACCATACGTGCATGTATCTACGGGACTTGCAAACCTCAACACAAGTGTCTCTACAATCCACAACCACCCACTAGAATGACTCTAATATCACCATCTTTATATCGCAAAACTATTGCAAGGAATCAAACATATCATATTCAGCGATCTACAAGTTTATGTAGGATTTTATGACTAACCATGTGAATGACCAATTCATGTCATCTCTCTAAATAGATATAAGTGAAGCAAGAGAGTTTAATTCTTTCTACAAAATATATGCCCGCGCTCTAACAAATATAAGTGAAGCAAAAGAGCATTCTACAAATGGCGATTTTCTATGTGAAGAGAAACAGGCAATCCAAACTTCAAATGATATAAGTGAAGCACATGAAGCATTCTATAAAGCCACACTCAAAAGATTTAAGTGAAGCGCAATGAGCATTCTATAAACAACCCAGGACTATCTCATACCAGCATGGTGCATAAAAAATGAAAAACTAAATGCAAAAGACGCTCCAAGACTTGCACATAATGCACGAACGAAACGAATCCGAAAACATACCGATACTTGTTGAAGAAAGAGGGGATGCCTTCCGGGGCATCCCCAAGCTTAGACGCTTGAGTCTCCTTTAATATTTACTTGGGGTGCCTCGTGCATCCCCAAGTTTGAGCTCTTGCCTCTCTTCCTTTTCCTCATATCGAGACATCCTCGATTAGACACTTCATCCACACAAAACTTCAACAGAAAACTCGGTAATATCCGTTAGTATAATAAAGCAAATCACCACTCTAAGTACTGTAGCAAACCAATTCATATTTTGTTTTTTCATTGTTTATACTGTAATATAACTTTTCCATGGCTTAATCCACTGATATAAATTGATAGATTCATCAAAACAAGCAAACTATGCATCAAAAACAGAATCTGTCAAAAATAGAACAGTCTGTGGAAATCTGAACATCCACCATACTTATGGAACCCCAAAAATTCTACCAAAATTAGGAAAAATAAACAAGTTGTATAGAAATACAGTGCAAAAAGAATAAGAACCGTTTGACGTTCCAGACAAAAATGTAAAATCGCGCACAGCAGCCAAAGTTTCTGTCCTGCACCGTACAAACCAACAAGCATTGTAAACATCCTAAAGGCAAACCTTGGCACATTATTTTTATAATACAATGGAATTGTACAAGGGATAATTATTTTTATTGAAAAGTTTCTGTAATCAAGATTCACAAAGTTTCCGTGAGCATGAACAAAGTTCAAGGAGCTCTCCCACTTCAACAATGCTTGTCTTTCTCACTTTCACTTTCCTTTTTGAAAAGTTTTTAGGTTCCCCTCTTTATTTTTTTGTTTTTAAACTATATAAAAGCACTCAACAGAAATAAATGACCCTTTAAAACATCCGGGTTGTCTCCCTGGCAGCGCTTTCTTTAAAGCCATTAAGCTAGGCATTTAGTGCTCAAGTAATGAATCCACACGGATCCGAAGGTATATCAAAACCAATTTTAATTAACAATGATTTGTAATTTAGTAGTGAGCACAAAGTAACATATATCAAGCAATGACGAAGTCTAACTCTCTTCCTATGCATCGGCATGTCATAAAAGAACAATTCAAGCACACCAAGTAAAGGCCAATGCATAGTATAAGCAGTTTTTTACAATTCCATCGTGTTGGAAACATAAAGAGGCGGAGATGTAGTTCCTCTCTCGTAATAATTGCAAGTAGGATCATCAAGCACATGCATATTATATCCATCAAAATCATCATGTGCAATGGTAAAAGGCAACCCATCAATATAATCCTTAACAAGCACAAACTTCTTCGATATAGTGTAGTCGGGAGAATTCAAAAAGATAATAGGACTATCATGCGTGGGTGCAATAGCAACAATTTCATGTTTAACATAAGGAACTATAGCAAGTTCATCTCCATAAGCATAATTCATATTGGCATCTTGGCCACAAGCATAGCAAGCATCATCAAAAAGGGATATTTCAAGAGAATCAACGGGATCATAGCAATCATCCTTCGGTAAGCACGAAGGGGATTAAACAATGTATGAGTTGAAGAGTTACTCTCATTAGAAGGTGGGCACGGGTGATCAATCCGCTCTTCCTCCTTTTGTTCTTCGCTCTCCTCATCTTCTTTTTCATCCAATGAGCTCACAATTTCATCAATTTCTTCTTCCATAGCTTCCTGCAAAATATTAGTCTCTTCTTGGACAGCAGGATAGGCCTCAATATATAGTTTAACATAGGCATTAGAAGCATAATTATCATAACAATATTCAAGTATGGCAAAATTTTCAGATTTGTAGAGAGTAGCATCATACTTTTCAATCAAAGAAGCAATTTCATATGCACCCTTAAAAGCAACAAATTCTTTAATTTGTAGAACATCATAGTAATTATAAACACCCTTAGGATATGAAGATACGATTCCATTATCACTAAACAAGCATTGGTAGGGAAGGTGTTTCTCAGGGTTTTCAGAACAACAAGTAACATCATATAATTCACATAAAGTCCAAGCATAGCATTGCAAACGTTGAATTTGATCCCATAATAGTTTCCCTTTTTCAGATATACGGTGTCGCACATAACAAGCATGCTCATCTAAAGATTTGCCCTCAACTAAGCTAGTTGGGGTTTCAGCACGAGCACAAAGGGGTCAAAGATGATCCAAGTAAAAAGCTTCAGTAGTGTGATAGATATTGAGTGGTTCTTCAACCATTGGTGCAGTAGGTACAACTAATTTTTTTGGTATTTTGCGTTTCCTAACCATAACTAAAGATAGAAAACAACTAAGAACAGCAAATAAAAATTACTTGGTGATAAAGCAAACAAGCCCACACGAGAATATTTACCCCCACGCTATGACTCCCCGGCAACGGCGCCAGAAAAAGGTCTTGATAACCCACAAGTGTAGGGGATCGCAACAGTTTTCGATAAGTAAGAGTGTCGAACCCAACGAGGAGCTAAAGGTAGAATAAATATTCCCTCAAGTTCTATCGACCACCGATGCAATCTACGCACGCTTGATGTTCGCTTTACCTAGAACAAGTATGAAACTAGAAGTACTTTGTAGGTGTGATAAGATAGGTTTGCAAGAATATAAAGAGCAGTAAACATAAACTAGGGGCTGTTTAGATAAAGATGCAATAAAGTAAATATAACGAGTGTGGAAAAGTGGTGGTAGGAGTTGTGAAATTGTCCATAAGCAATTGACTATGTTACTAGACCGGTAATCACTATTACAATTCTATTTGAGGGAGAGGCATAAGCTAACATACTTTCTCTTCTTGGATCATATGCACTTATGATTGGAACTCTAGCAAGCATCCGCAACTACTAAAGATTCATTAAGGTAAAACCCAACCATAGCATTAAAGTATCAAGTCCTCTTTATCCCATACGAAACAACCTACTTACTCGGGTTTGTGTTTCAGTCACTCACGCAACCCACTATAAGCAAATCATGAACGCATTGCAACACCCTACAGCGGCAATCCCTCACGCTTGCGCGACATAGAGGGCACCATAGGACAGCACCAATAATAAAACATGCAACTCAAACCAATCATAGAAATTCATCAATCACCGATAGGACAACGGAAATCTACTCAGACATCATAGGATGGCAACACATCATTGGATAATAATATGAAGCATAAAGCACCATGTTCAAGTAGAGGGTACAGCGGGTTGCAGGAGAGTGGACCGCTGGATATAGAAGGGGGAAGGTGATGAAGATGTTGGTGAAGATGACGGCAGTGTTGGTGAAGATCGCGGTGATGATGATGGCCCCCGGCAGCGCTCCGGCGCCACTGGAAGTAAGGGGGAGAGAGGGCCCGTTCTTCTTCTTCTTCCTTGACCTCCTCCCTAGATGGGAGAAGGGTTTCCCCTCTGGTCCTTGGCTCTCATGGCTTGGGAGGGGCGAGAGCCCCACCGAGATTGGATCTATCTCTCTGTTTCTGCGTTCCCCGTTTCTGCCCCTTCACCGGTTTCGTTATATCTGGAGATCCGTAACTCCGATTGGGGTGAATCTTTCGCCCAGATTTTTCTCATAAAATTAGATTTCTTGCGGCAAAAGAAGAGCATCAACCTCCTTACGGGTGGCCCACGAGAGTCCAGGGCGCGCCCAGGGGGGAGGGCGCGCCCCCTTGTCTCGTGGCCACCTCGGACACTATTTCGCGTTGATTCTTCCTCCGAAAAATCCCAAATATTCCAGAATAATTCTCCGTCCGTTTTATCCCGTTTGGATTCCGTTTGATATTGGTTTTCTGCAAAACATAAAACATGCAACAGACAGGAACTAGCACTGGGCACTGGATCAATATGTTAGTCCCAAAAATAATATAAAAAGTTGCCAAAAGTATATGAAAGTTGAAGAATATTGGCATGGAACAATCAAAAATTATAGATACGACGGACACATATCAGCACCTTGAGGAGCTTCGCATTGTCACCCATGAGTTGCTCGACGAGGCCGGTCGCCTTGTCAACCGAGGCATCGCTGATCTCGAGCAGCTTCATCAAGCCGTCGACCAGCTCCTTCTGCTTAATGAGGCCAACAAGAATGTTGTCGTTGCTGGCCAAGGACTTCAGCAACGCCAGCTCGTCACGATCACCGATGCAGCGAGTTCGCTTGTGAGAGCCCTTGCATGCCCGTGAGAGCTCGTTCGAGGGCTCCGCAGCATGCCAGGACATCTCAACTGCGGTTGCCGCTTCGCAGCGGAACCTCTCTGCTGCTGTTGCCGCTTCGTGGCGGGACCTCTCTAGTGCTTCAGCGGTCTTGGTCTTTGCTGCCTGGTTATATGCCCACCTAAAACTCCTCCTACCGGTCATGGCGGAACGACTTGACATGAAAGACCAGTTTTGTAGGTGATGAGGAGAGGGAATGTGAACTAATTTTTGAGTGGGTAGCTTTTATAGCCCGGTGCTAAATGTGAAGACAGATAAGTTTGATCTGTGTGAACAGATTTGCAATTACTTATTGTGTTGTAATCTCAATGTGAGGAGAAACAAAGTCAAACTTTATTGATGGTTCTGGGCCCACAAAACCCCGTTTTTGTTGTTCTGTCTCATCGAAAATAGTTCTTTTGGATCAACCGTATGCCACGCATCGGAAGCCCGAAACATGGGCCCTTGTTCTCGGATGTACGTGTACGTATCTGCCCACTATCACACACGAACTTACTATAGTAACCGTTTGTGTTATAATTTCTCATCCCAAACAGTTCATCCGAGTGGGTTGTTTGCTGCGTATCACACACATCTGGTTTACACAAATCGTTTGTGTTCTTTGGGATGATCACAAATGCCGCATATCACACACATCTTGTTAATTTGAACCGTTTCCATTCTCTTGCCTAATCAAAAACAGTTTGTCCGAATGAACCGTATGTCGTATATCACACACACCTTGATTTGGTTGACCGTTTCTGTTGCATTTCCTAATATCACACAGTTCATCGGAGGGAACTGTATGCCATATATCGCACACACATTGATATCGCTGCCCGTTTCTGTTGTTCTTCCTCATCACAAACAGTTCGGCTGAATCAACCGTATGCCCTGCATCGCACACACAACGAAAATCTGAACCGTGTTTGATGCATCGGTCATCGCAAACGTTTTGGACATTTTTTACGGTTCTCTGAAACCACCGCTTGCGATTATTGCATCGCACACGGTTTCTCGAAGGGTCTTTGATCGTAGTGTCGTGTTAGCAGCATCCTGCAGTAGTGGGGGCGTAGCATCAATGGGCCTTCTACGGGCCATATGATCGGTTGGCCAAACATGGGCCAATAACGGACCGCATTATGGGCCGAAAATGGCCTAGAGTTGGAATCGTCCATTCATGGGACGACCATAACGGGTCATTGTTAATCGGTCGTATTTGATGACTCTATGAAAACGGCCCAACAGATTAACGGGCCATAAACGGTTCGACTGTAACCACGGGCTGAATTTGGCCCACAAGCATAAAAGGCCAGTAGCGGGCCTTAAGTAACCGAATGCTGAAATGAGCCCAAGAATAAATGGGCCCTGAGAAGGCCGAAAGGTAACACGGGCTAGAAACGGCCCAATGGAATAATGGGCGTTAATGGGTATGAAGTGATACACTATTCATTATGGGCCAGTTTCGCCGCGAGCCGTTAATCGGCCAAGAGTTACAAAGGGACTCATATGGGTTGAAAGACGTCATGGGCCATACAAGGGCCGTAAGTTACAACAGGTTGGAATCATATTGGTCGGCCCAGATGACGCTACTAGGCCTAATTCGGATAGGTCGTAACGGGCCATGACTTAGCGGGTTGTAAATGGGTTATATGCGACCATGCCGTTAACAGGCTTTTCCTGGGCTGGCCCGCTACCTTTTGACAAAGTCAAACGGGCCGCCCTTTTCACCGGAATGTGCCTCTGTTGGGCCGTGCCACGTGTTGACGTATCATAGGCGCCTTCGGTCCAATGAGTGGATGACATCTGTCCCAACGGTGAGCCGACACGTGGTTCCTCTGGCCATTGAGAATTTCACATGTGGAAAATATCCATTGGTCTGGGTTGTTAACTGGTTATCGGATCCAAACCGGAACCCAGTAACTTAATGGCGACCCATTACGGTGGATGCCACATGTCCGTCACCCTTGACGAAAGCACTTCTATGACGCGCGATTTATCTTCATGGAAGTGGACACTTCCATGATGATAATTTTGGTAATGTCATGGAACACTTCTATGACACATGTATGACTATCTTGATTCTGTCATAAAATCATCATGGATGTACATGCATGATAGAAAACGTGACCTACTGTGAGAAACATGTATCATCACGGAAGTGTATTTTTTTGTAGTGATGTGGCCCGGTTAAAGTGCGGATCCGTGACCGGATAGGAGATATTCGGAGCTGTGGTGTGCCCTCCAAGTCAAGGATGGCATGATCTTTCCTCCATTGTAACCAAACATTTGTAACCCAAACCTACTGGTGCCTATATAAACCAGAGGGTTTGTGGGCTTTAGGGCTAGAGCTACATTCATTACCTCATCATCTTAGGGTTTAGCTTGCTCGATCTCGAGGTAGATCAACTCTTTAACCATACTATACATCCAATACAATCAAGCAGGACGTAGGGTATTACCTCTTTAAGAGGGCCCGAACCTGGGTAAACACTGTGTTCATCGTCCCTTGTTCCCCATCGGTCCTAGATCCACAGCTCGGGACCCCCTACCCGAGATCCGCCGATTTTGGCACCGACACCTGTCCAGAGGAGTCGAAGCAGGAGAGCCTGTACCTAGGGGGTAGATGCAAGACGGGCGGTACCCGGAGGGATGACGCCCATGGGAGCGGCCTCGCTCGGGTTGATGATGGCAGGTGTAGCATTGGGCACGGAAGCATGGTTACTATTGTTGTTGAGCCATGTGTTCTCCGATTCACGTGAGGCCGTCATGAGGACATGCTCCTGGGTGATGGACTGGGGAGGGTTCTCGTCTTCATTCTTAGTTGTTGAGGGAGAGATTGTAGAGTTGTCCCTATCCTCCGAGTGGTATCCGTATTAGATGCAATCTTGTGGCTCATGATTGTCTAACACTGGGCAATTGGTGCACACTACTGTGATCATATGGGATGCATGGGTGGGTTGGAGGGTTGTTCAGTGTCATTGTAGTGCCTCAGCTGCACGGTTGTCTTGCTAGCCCTGATCGCGAGAGGTTATGGCGAGCGATCATGGTGCTCTGGGCTGGAGGCCGAAGCTGGGTTTGTAGGTGCGAGCTTTGAAGTGCGCTTGGAAGCCGCTTCCAAAGACGAAAATGTTATGGGATGCGGAGCCTGATGTCGCCGCAGTGATCGATGATGAACTCGAGTGTGCTGAAGAAGAGGGTACAAATGAGGGTGGGCGGCGGGCTGGTGTAAAGCCACCTTGTCTCGTCCACAATTAAGGTGAAGTTCTAGACCAGCATGAACACACTTGGCATGAGCATAGATATGATCTAGGTTCGATCTCCGGCCGGCGCAACCCCTGACTAGTTCGCCAACTGATAGTACTGAAAACCATCAGTAGCCTCGGTAGGGTGGAGAGAGTAACCAGATGTTCCAGAAGGGATCACACATGAGGAATTTACCTATGTTCGGGCCCTCATGTTGTCATGCAAGGTTGAGGTAATACCCCACTCCTGCTTTGCTTTGATTAATGGTGGGAAACGCCTCATGTGAGGGGGGGCGTACAAGTATGAGGTGATGATTTCTACCAATACGGCGACAACATGTTAGATGGATATCAAACTACTCCTGGCCTCGTGATACGTCTCCAACGTATCTATAATTTTTGATTGTTCAATGCAATTATATTATCTGTTTTCGATGTTTAATGGGCATTAATATGCTATTTTATATTATTTTTGGGACTAACCTATTAACCGAGGGCCCAATACCAGTTTCTGTTTTTTTCTATTTTAGAGTTTTGCAGAAAAGAAATACCAAACAGAGTCCAAATGGAATGAAACCTTCGCGATGATCTTTCTTGGACTGAAAGCAAACCAGAAAACTTGGAGATGAAGTCGGAGACACAACGAGGAAGCCACGAGGGAGGAGGGCGCGCCCCCACCCTCATGGGCCCCTCGTAGCTTCCCTGACCTAGTTCCTTCGCCTATATATAGTCTTATACCCTAAAAACATCAGGGGAGCCACGAAACCACTTTTCCACCACCGCAACCTTTTGTACCCGTGATATCCCATCTTGGGGCCTTTTCCGGCGACTTGTCGGAGGGGGATTTGATCATGGAGGGCTTCTACATCAACTCCATTACCTCTCTGATGAAGCGTGAGTAGTTTACCACAAACCTTCGGGTCCATAGTTATTAGCTAGATGGCTTCTTCTCTCTCTTTGATTCTCAATACCATGTTCTCCTCGATGTTCTTGGAGATCTATTCGATGTAATACTCTTTTGTGGTGTGTTTGCCGAGATCCGATGAATTGTGGATTTCTGAACAAGATTTTCTATTAATATTATTTGGTTCTTCTCTGAATTATTATATGCATGATTTGATATCTTTGCAAGTCTCTTTGAATTATTGGTTTAGTTTGGCCTACTAGATTGATCTTTCTTGCAATGGGAGAAGTGCTTAGCTTTGGGTTCAATCTTGCTATATCCCTTCCCAGTGATAGTAGGGGAGGCAAGGCACATATTGTATTGTTCCAATAGAGGATAACAAGATGGGGTTTTCATCATGTTGCTTGAGTTAATTCCTCTACATCATGTCATCTTGCTTAATGTGCTACTCTGTTCTTTATGAACTTAATACTCTACATGCATGCTGGATAGCGGTCGATGTGTGGAGTAATAGTAGTAGATGCATGCAGGAGTCGGTCTACTTGACACAGACGTGATGCCTATGTTCATGATCATTGCCTTAGATGTCATCATAATTATGCGCTCTTCTATCAATTGCTCGGCCTAATTTGTTCACCCACTGTAATATATGCTATCTTGAGAGAAGCCACTAGTCAAACCTATGGCCCCCGGGTCTCTTTTCCGTTATATTGAATCTCTTTTCCATATTACTGAATATCGTTTACATCTGTCTAGTTTCCGATCTACTATTTTGCAATCTTTACTTTCCAATCTATAAACCAAAAATACCAAAAATATTTACTTTACCATTTATCTATCTCTATCAGATCTCACTTTTGCAAGTGACCGTGAAGGGATTGACAACCCCTTTATCGTGTTGGTTGCAAGTTCTTAATTGTTTGTGGAGGTGTTTGGTGACTTGTGCGTCGTCTCCTACTAGATTGATACCTTGGTTCTCAAAACTGAGGGAAATACTTATGCTACTTTGCTACCTCATCCTTTTGTCTTCAAGGGAAACCAACGCAAGCTCAAGAGGTGGAAAGAAGGATTTCTGGCGCCGTTGTCGGGGAGATCTATGTCAAGTCAAGCCATACCAAGTACCCATCATAAAATCTTCTCCCTTGCATTACATTATTAGCCATTCGCCTCTCATTTTCCTCTCCCCCACTTCTAAAACGATTTTCGAAAACCTTTGCCTTTTCTTCGCCCCTCTTCTATTCATCTCTTTTCGCTTGTTTCTTGTGTGCTCATTTGTTAGTTTGGTTTGTTGCCATCATGTCTGAAACTGAGGAGGTTATCGTTGAAAAAGATAGTAGTAACGATGGGGGAAACTTTGATGCTTTTGATAATCCTCATGTAGAACCTACTATTCTGCACACTAAAAAGTTTTGCATTGGTAGTGGTAATATTATTGGAAGAGGGGTGATTCAAGATTTCGTTACTTGTGCTGGTGCTTTACCCACTATGGGTGGGTCTATTCTCCATAAAACTAGTAGTCTTGCGGACGCTATATCTTTGCTCGTAGTCGAACTTGAAAGACAATTTATTCATATGCATCCTTGTATACAAAGGATTTTTCTAGAGTTTTCCAATATCGAGCATTCTTCTGTTAAGCGAGCAACTACCATCTTTCTAGCACATGAGTTTAGATTTATAATAAAAGAGGCCAATGAAATTTTGGCGCATTATAGGGTGGATGCCGGTCGTCCTCCCATAGAAGCAATTCTCTTTAACCAAGAAGACATGATGCATTTATGATCCTGAGACCATATTGCTTATAATGAAAATCTTAGAAAAGGGTTCCTACCGATGTTCCAGTTGATAGGATTTCTGAACTTAATGATAATTTTGCTATTCAGAACAACGGGTCAGGTTTTCCTCTTGAACAAAGGCTCGTGACTTTTTTCCAAAAGAACGCTTATAATGATGAATTGGTTGTACAATATGAAGGGCCAAAGGGGGAACCAATTCCTCCCGAGCTTGATCTTGGGGACTTTTGTCCCATTAAATTTAACCCCTTTTGATTACTTTTGCTTGCCACAAATAAAACTTGCTGCTGTATTTAGGGAGTATGAGATGATTTTTCGAGATTTGCCTATCATTATTACGGCAATACCTAGATCTATTCGTGTTTTTATGCCTAGCTAGGGGCGTTAAACGATAGCGCTTGTTGCGAGGCAACCCAATTTTACTTTTGTTCTTTACTTTTTGCTCCTGTTTAGTAATAAATAACTCATCTATCCTCTGGTTAGATGTGGTTTTAAGTTTTAATTAGTGTTTGTGCCAAGTAAAACCTTTGGGAAGACTTGGGTGAAAGTCAATGCGATCTTGCTGTAAAAACAGAAACTTTGCGCTCACGAGATTAGCTCTAATTTTTTTTTATAAAAGAGTGCTTTTAGGTTGATTATTTTTGCATAAGATTAATAGACAAATTACTCACGTCCACCAATTTATTTCAGAATTTTCTGAGTTACAGAAGTATTCGAGAGTTATAAATTACTACAGACTGTTCTGTTTTTGACAGATTCTGTTTTTCGCGTGTTGTTTGCTTATTTTGATGAATCTATGAGTAGTATCGGGGGGTATGAACCATAGAGAAGTTGGAATACAGTAGGTTTTACACCAATACAAATAAAGAATGAGTTCACAACAATACCTTAAAGTGGTGATTTATTTTCTTATACTAACGGAGCTCATGAGATTTTCTGTTGAAGTTTTGTGTTGTGAAGTTTTCAAGTTTTGGGTAAGGATTTGATGGACTTTGGAATAAAGAGTGGCGAGAGCCTAAGATTGGGGATGCCCAAGGCACCCCAAGGTAAAATTCAAGGACAACCAAAAGCCTAAGCTTGGGGATGCCCCGGAAGGCATCCCCTCTTTTCGTCTTCGTCTATCGGTAACTTTACTTGAGGCTATATTTTTATTCACCACATGATATGTGTTTTGCTTGGAGCGTCTTGTATGATTTGAGTCTTTGCTTTTTAGTTTAACACAGTCATCCTTGCTGTACACACCTTTTGGGAGAGACACACATGATTCGTGATTTGTTAGAATACTCTATGTGTTTCACTTATATCTTTTGAGCTAGACAATATTGCACTAGTGCTTCACTTATATCTTTTTAGAGCACGGCGGTGGTTTTATTTTATAGAAATTGTTGAACTCTCATGCTTCACTTATATTACTTTGAGAGTCTTTTAGAACACCATGGTAATTTGCTTAGGTTATAAAATTAGTCTTAATATGATTGGCATCCAAGATGGGTATAATAAAAACTTTCATATGAAGTGCATTGAATAATATGAGAAGTTTGATTCTTTACGATTGTTTTGAGATATGAAGATGGTGATATTAGAGTCATGCTAGTAGAGTAGTTGTGAATTTGAGAGATACTTGTGTTAAAGTTTGTGATTCCCGTAGCATGCACGTATGGTGAACCGTTATGTGATGAAGTTGGAGCATTATTTATTTATTGATTGTCTTCCTTATGAGTGGAGGTCGGGATCGCGCGATGGTTAACTCCTACCAACCCTTCCCCTAGGAGCATGCATGTAGTACTTTGTTTTGATGACTTGTAGATTTTTGCAATAAGTATGTGAGTTCTTTATAACTAATGTTGAGCCCATGGATTATACGCACTCTCACCCTTCCACCATTGCTAGCCTCTCTTGTGTCGTGCAACTTTCACCGGTACCATTCACCCACCATATACCTTCCTCAAAACAGCCACCATACCTACCTACTATGGCATTTCCATAGCCATTCTGAGATATATTGCCATGCAACTTTCCATCATTCCGTTTATTATGACACGCTCCATCATTGTCATATTGCTTTGCATGATCATGTAGTTGACATCGTATTTGTGGCAAAGCCACCGTTCATAATTTTTTCATACATGTCACTCTTGAATCATTGCACATCCCGGTACACCGCCGGAGGCATTCACATAGAGTCATATTTTGTTCTAAATATTGAGTTGTAAGTAAATAAAAGTGTGATGATCTTCATTATTAGAGCATTGTCCCATGTGAGGAAAGGATGATGGAGACTATGATTCCCCCACAAGTCAGGATGAGACTCCGGATGAAAAAAAAGAGGCCATAAAAAAAGAAGGCCCAAATAAAAAATGAGATAAAAAGAGAGAAGAGGCAATGTTACTATCCTTTTTCCACACTTGTGCTTCAAAGTAGCACCATGATCTTCATGATAGAGAGTCTCCTATGTTGTCACTTTCATATGCAAGTGGGAAATTTTCATTATAGAACTTGGCTTGTATATCCAATGATGGGCTTCCTCAAAATGTCCTAGGTCTTCGTGAGCAAGCAAGTTGGATGCACACCCACTTAGTTTCTTTTTGAGCTTTCATACACTTATAGCTCTAGTGCATCCATTGCATGGCAATCCCTACTCACTCACATTGATACCTATTGATGGGCATCTCCATAGCCCGTTGATATGCCTAGTTGATGTGAGACTATCTTCTCCTTTTTGTCTTCTCCACAACCACCATTCTATTCCACCTATAGTGTTATGTCCATGGCTCACGCTCATGTATTGCCTGAAGATTGAAAAAGTTTGAAAATACTAAAGTTGAAACAATTACTTGGCTGAAACCGGGGTTGTGCATGATTTAAATATTTTGTGTGATGAAGATAGAGCATAGCCAGACTATATGATTTTGTAGGGATAGCTTTCTTTGGCCATGTTATTTTGAGAAGACATGATTGCTTTGTTAGTATGCTTGAAGTATTATTGTTTTTATGTCAATATTAAACTTTTGTCTTGAATCTTTCAGATCTAAACATTCATGCCACAATAAAGAAAATTACATGGATAAATATGTTAGGTAGCATTCCACATCAAAAATTCCGTTTTTATCATTTACCTACTCGAGGACGAGCATGAATTAAGCTTGGGGATGCTTGATACATATCCAACGTATCTATATTTTTTTATTGTTCCATGCTATTATATTATCTGTTTTGGATGTTTAATGGGCATTAATATGCTATTTTATATTATTTTTGGGACTAACCTATTAACCGAGGGCCCAGTGCCAGTTTCTTTTTTCTGCCTATTTTAGAGTTTTGTAGAAAAGGAATACCAAACGGAGTCCAAACGGGATGAAACCTTCACGATGATCTTTCTTGGATCGAAAGCAAAACAGAAGACTTGGAGATGAAGTCCGAGACACAACGAGGAAGCCACGAGGCAGGAGGGCGCGCCAAGGGGGGGTAGGCGCGTCCCCCACCCTTGTGGGACCCTCATAGCTCCCTTGACCTAGTTCCTTCACCTACATATACTCTTATACCCTAAAAACATCAGGGGAGCCACGAAACCACTTTTCCACCACCGCAACCTTTTGTACTCGTGAGATCCCATCTTGGGGCCTTTTTCGGCGACTTGCCGAAGGGGGATTTGATCATGGAGGGCTTCTACATCAACACCATTACCTCTCTGATGAAGCGTGAGTAGTTTACCACAAACCTTCGGGTCCATAGTTATTAGCTAGATGGCTTCTTCTCTCTCTTTGATTCTCAATACCATGTTCTCCTTGATGTTCTTGGAGATCTATTCGATGTAATACTCTTTTGCGGTGTGTTTGCCGAGATCCGATGAATTGTGGATTTCTGAACAAGATTTTCTATGAATATTATTTGGTTCTTCTCTGAATTATTATATGCATGATTTGATATCTTTGCAAGTCTCTTTGAATTATCGGTTTAGTTTGGCCTACTAGATTGATCTTTCTTGCAACGAGAGAAGTGCTTAGCTTTGGGTTCAATCTTGCGGTGTCCTTTCCCAGTGACAGAAGGGGCAGCAAGGCACGTATTGTATTGTTGCCATCAAGGATAACAAGATGGGGTTTTCATCATATTGCTTGAGTTAATTCCTCTACATCATGTCATCTTGCTTAATGTGCTACTCTGTTCTTTATGAACTTAATACTCTACATGCATGCTGGATAGCGGTCGATGTGTGGAGTAATAGTAGTAGATGCATGCAGGAGTCGGTCTACTTGACACAGACGTGATGCCTATGTTCATGATCATTGCCTTAGATGTCATCATAATTATGCGCTCTTCTATCAATTGCTCGGCCTAATTTGTTCACCCACCGTAATATATGCTATCTTGAGAGAAGCCACTAGTGAAACCTATGGCCCCCGGGTCTCTTTTCCGTTATATTGAATCTCTTTTCCATATTACTGAATCTCGTTTACATCTGTCTAGTTTCCGATCTACTATTTTGCAATCTTTACTTTCCAATCTATAAACCAAAAATACCAAAAATATTTACTTTACCATTTATCTATCTCTATCAGATCTCACTTTTGCAAGTGACAGTGAAGGGATTGACAACCCCTTTATCGTGTTGGTTGCAAGTTCTTAATTGTTTGTGGAGGTGTTTGGTGACTTGTGCGTCGTCTCCTACTGGATTGATACCTTGGTTCTCAAAACTGAGGGAAATATTTATGCTACTTTGTTGCATCACCCTTTCCTATTCAAGGGAAAACCAACGCAAGCTCGGGAGGTAGCACCTCGCCTTATACAGATGAACGAGGCCTAGGGTTACATGACTCCTAACTAACTTAAGCCCCAATCGACCAAGGGGTCCTTAGCTTGCACGCCAAGACGAAGAGCTTTCCAGAAGTCAGACCTCTCATAGAGCAAAGGGCCCTTATCGCATCTTGGATTCCTCGCCCCTAAGGCCGGCCAATCCACAAGCCTCCCAGCATATGGGCCACCCCTAGTATACTACATGATCAGCAGCCCTGAGCTTGTTTGGAGTTTTGATTGAGCTTCTCTTATGGATAAACTCTAGGCAGGCTCTGATGACCCACAAGTGTAGGGGATCTATCGTAGTCCTTTCGATAAGTAAGAGTGTCGAACCCAACGAGGAGCAGAAGGAAACGATAAGCGGTTTTCAGTAAGGTTTCCTCTGCAAGCACTGAAATTGTAGGTAATAGATAGTTTTGTGATAAGATAAATTGTAATGAGTAACAAGCAATAAAAGTAAATAAGGTGCAGCAAGGTGGCCGAATCCTTTTTGTAGCAAAGGACAAGCCTGGACAATTTCTTATAATGAGAAAAGCGCTCCCGAGGACACATGGGAATTATCATCAAGCTAGTTTCATCACATTCATATGATTCGCGTTCGGTACTTTGATAATTTGATATGTGGGTGGACCGGTGCTTGGGTACTTCCCTTACTTGGACAAGCATCCCACTTATGATTAACCCCTATTGCAAGCATCCGCAACTACAAAATAAGTATTAAGGTAAGCCTAACCACAACATTAAACATATGGATCCAAATCAGCCCCTTACAAAGCAACGCATAAACTATGGTTTAAGCTTCTGTCACTCTAGCAACCCATCATCTACCTATTACTTCCCAGTGCCTTCCTCTAGGCCCAAAGAATGGTGAAGTGTCATGTAGTCGACGTTCACATAACACCACTAGAGGAAAGACAACATACATCTCATCAAAATGTCGAACGAATACCAAATTCACATGACTACTAATAGCAAGACTTCACCCATGTCCTTAGAAACAAATGTAACTACTCACAAAGCATATTCATGTTCATAATCAGATGAGTAATAATATGCATTAAGGATCTGAACATATGATCTTCCACCAAGTAAACCAATAAGCATCAACTACAAGGAGTAATCAACACTACTAGCAACCCACAGGTACCAATTTGTGGTTTTGGATACAAGATTGGATACAAGAGATGAACTAGGGTTTGAGAGGAGATGGTGCTGGTGAAGATGTTGATGGAGATTGACCCTCTCCCGATGGGAGGATCGTTGGTGATGATTTCCCCCTCCCGGAGGGAAGTGTCCCTGACAGAACAGCTCTGCCGGAGCTCTAGATTGGTTCCGCCAAGGTTCCGCCTCGTGGCGGCGGAGTTTCGTCCCGTAAGCTTGCCCATGATATTTTCCAGGGTAAAAGCCTTCATATAGTAGAAGATGGACACCGGAGGGCCACCAGGGAGCCCAGGAGACAGGGGCGTGCCCAGTAGGGGTGGGCGCGCCCCCCACCCTCCTGGTCAGGGTGTGGGCCCTGTGAGGTATTTCTTCCGCTCAATAATTCTTATTAATTCCAAAAATAAGTTTCGTGGAGTTTCAGGACTTTTGGAGCAGTGCATAATAGGTTTCCAATGTTTGCTCCTTTTCCGGCCAGAATTCCAGCTGCCGGCATTCCCCCTCTTCATGGTAAACCTTATAAAATGAGAGAGAATAGCCATAAGTATTGATATATGATGTGTAATAATAGCCCATAATGCAATAAATATTGATATAAAAGCATGATGCAAAATGGACGTATCAACTCCCCCAAGCTTAGACCTCGCTTGTCCTCAAGCGGAAGCCGAAATCAAAAAATATGTCCACATGTTATAGAGATAGAGGTGTTGATAAAAATAAAATACGGACATGAGGGCATCATGATTATTCTTATAACAACAACATAAATAGGTTTTGTCATATGACTTCTTATGCTCAAGTAACAATCAATTCACAATGTCAAGTATGGTTCAGAAACTTCATTGAAAGCTAACAAACTATAATCTCAGTCATTGAAGCAATTGCAATTTATAATAACATCAGAAAGAGTCAAGAATAGAGCTTTTCAGCAAGTCCACATACTCAACTATCATGTAGTCTTCTACAATTGCTAACACTCACGCAATACTTGTGGTTATGGAGTTTCAGCCAGACACTGAGAAAGATAGGGGCTTATTGTGTTGCCTCCAATGTATTCACCTTTAGGTGATGTCAATAATAATAGTCCATGCTAACGAACATCCAATTGGATATATATATATCATGATCTTTCAAACACAAGGAGCTTGCCAAAGGATAAAAATGAAAAAGGAAAAGGTGAAGATCACCTTGACTCAAGCACAAAGTAAAAACATAAAGTAAAAGAGAGGCCCTTTGCAGAGGGAAGCAAAGGTTGTCATGCGCTTTTAGGGTTGGATACACAAAATATTAGTACGAAAGAACATCACTTTATATTGCCACTTGTGTATGGACCTTTATTATGCAGTCCGTCGCTTTTATTGCTTTCATAACAAGATCGTATAAAGCCTATTTTCTCTGCACTAATAAGTCATGCATATTTAGAGAGCAGTTATTGCCTGCACCGATGACAACTTACTTGAAGGATCTTACTCAATCCATAGGTAGATATGGTGGACTCTCATGGCAAGACTAGGTTTAAGGATATTTGGAAGCACAAGTAGTATCTCTACTTGGTGCTAGGAATTTGGCTAGCATGAGGGGGAAAGGCAAGCTCAACATGTTCGGAAGATCAATGACAATATACTTTAATTGAGATATGAGAAAACATAAACCATTATGTTGTCTTCCTTGTCCAATGTCGATTCTTTTAGCATGTCATACTTAATGAGTGCTCACAATCATAAAAGATGTCCAAGATAGTATATTTATATGTGAAACCTCCCTTTCCTTATTACTTCCTATTAATTGCAATGATGACCAAAACTACGTTTATCAACTCTCAACAACTTTTATGCCTCATACTTTCTATGTGTGAAGTCATTACTATCCATAAGATCAATATGAACTCTTTTATTCTTTTTATTCTTTCTGTTTTTTCTCACGGTCATAGCAAGATAGCAAAGCCCTTGACTCAACACTAATCTTTATTATAGATAGCTCACGGACTCGATTACATAAAGAGATCACAACGCAAAACTCAAAACTACTTGATATCAAAACTTCAATCTACTAGATCAATACACTACTAAAAAGGATCGAACTAAATAAAACGGTAAAGATAGGAGTGTGATGTTGATACGATACCGGGGCACCTCCCCCAAGCTTGGCAGTTGCCAAGGGGAGTGCCCATACCCATGTGATTATGTCTCCTTCTTCAAAGTTGGTGTTGTGATCTTTTTGGCGAGAATTCCCCTCAGGATACGATTCTCCTCCTCGAGCTTATTGACTTGTTGCTTGAGGTTCATATTTTCCTTGTGGAGCTTGGCTGCTATTGCTAAATCTCCTTTTACCCAAGGGTGTTGCATAGCTTCTGGAGAACAAGTAACACTCTTTTTCATATTTTCATAAGAAAGAAATTTAGCATTGGAAGGGATGGCCGAATTTGGAACAGCCGAGCTCTATAGTTCCCCCATTATGAATCCTGCTTGAAAGCGGGAGGTGACTTCTTGATCTTCCTCCATGGCATCTATCCTTTTCAAGTCGGCCTCCGTCTCATCCTCCGTTGATGGTCCAAAGTGATAAGCATCGCTTTTTGCTCCTGGACCTAGTGTCGGGTGAGACACCCGACTCTCCCCGACTAACTCTTGAGAAGACATCTTGCTCTAAATCCGCAACAGGGACAACTCGAAACAAAAACAGAGGATTTTTGCGTGATACAATAGTCAAAACTTTCGGGAGATTATATAATGAATTTTTACCGACCAGAATACGTAACGTGCAAGAAAACAGAGTCCAGGAGGTACACGAGGTGGCCACGAGACAGGGGGGCGCGCCCAGTAAGGGTGGGCGCGCCCTCCACCCTCGTGGAGGCCTCGTATCCTTCCCGGACTACTTCTTTCTTCCTAAAATTCTTAAATATTCCAAAACTGATCAAAATTGCCAATAGAATTGTTTTGGAGTCGGTTTACTTACCGTACCATATACCTATTCCTTTTCAGAGTCTGGAACATTCTGGAAAGTGTTCCTTATGTATTCCTCCGGGGTTACGATTTCAATAATATTAGTTTCAACATTTATAGGATTACCTGAGATATAATGTTTAATCCTCTGACCGTTCACTACTCTTGGACTTGTGCCTTCAAAGTTGTTGATTTTTATGGCACCCGAACGATAGACCTCCTCGGTAACGTAAGGACCTTCCCATTTAGAGAGAAGTTTTCCTGCAAAAAATCTTAAACGAGAGTTGAATAATAACACATAATCTCCTACATTAAACTCACGCTTTTGAATCCTTTTGTCATGCCAGCGTTTGACTTTTTCTTTGAATAGCTTGGCATTCTCACAGGCTTGGGTTTTCCATTCATCAAGTGAGATAATATCAAACAACCTCTTCTCACCGGCAAGTTTGAAGTCATAGTTGAGCTCTTTGATAGCCCAATATGCTTCATGTTCAAGTTCTAGAGGTAAATGACAAGCTTTTCCATAAACCATCTTATATGGAGACATGCCCATAGGATTTTTGTATGCAGTTCTATAGGCCCAAAGTGCATCATCAAGTTTCTTGGACCAATTCTTTCTAGATGTATTCACAGTCTTTTGTAAAATTAATTTGAGTTCTCTATTGCTCAACTCTACTTGACCACTAGACTGTGGGTGATAAGGAGATGCAATTATATGATTAACATCATACTTAGCAAGCATCTTACGGAAAGCACCATGAATAAAATGTGAACCACCATCAGTCATAAGATATCTAGGGACTCCAAACCTCGGAAAAATAACTTATTTAAGCATTTTAATAGAAGTGTTATGATCAGCACTACTAGTTGTAATAGCTTCTACCCACTTAGTAACGTAATCAACAGCAACTAAAATATGTGTGTAACCATTAGAGGCAGGAAAAGGTCCCATATAATCAAAGCCCCAAACATCAAATGGTTCAATAACAAGAGAATAGTTCATAGGCATTTCTTGACGTCTACTAATATTACCAATTCTTTGACATTCATCACAAAATAAAACAAACTTACGAGCATCTTTGAAGAGAGTAGGCCAATAAAAACCGGATTGCAATACCTTATGTGCAGTTCTGTCTCCAGCATGGTGTCCTCCATATGATTCAGAGTGACACTTGCGTAAGATCTGTTCCTGTTCATGCTCAGGTACACAACATATAATAACACCATCTACTCCTTTATAAAGGTGTGTGTCATCCCAGAAGTAATGTCTTAAATCATAAAATAACTTTTTCTTTTGTTGGTATGTGAAACTAGGTGGTACGAATTTAGCAACAATGTAATTAGCATAATCAGCGTACCAAGGATCAGTACGAGAAGCATTAATGACCACTAATTGTTCATTAGGAAAGCTATCATCAATAGGCAGTGGGTCATCAAGAACATTCTCTAACCTAGACAAGTTGTCTGCAACGGGGTTCTCAGCTCCCTTTCTATCAATAATATGCAAATCAAATTCTTGGAGCAAGAGAACCCATCTAATGAGTCTAAGCTTAGCATCTTTCTTTTCCATAAGATATTTAATAGCAGCATGATCATTGTGAATAGTAACTTTGGAATCAACAATATAAGGTCTAAACTTATCACATGCAAACACAACTGCTAAGAATTCTTTTTCAGTAGTAGCATAATTTCTCTGGGCAGTATCAAGAGTCTTACTAGCATACTGGATAACATTCAATTTCTTATCAACTCTTTGCCCTAGAACAACACCTACAGCATAATCACTAGCATCACACATAATTTCAAAAGGTAAATTCCAATCAGGTGGCTGAACAATAGGTGCAGTGATCAAAGCTTTCTTAAGTATTTCAAATGCTTCTACACAATCATCATCAAAGACAAAAGGAATATCTTTTTGCAATAAATTAGTCAGAGGCCTAGAGATTTTAGAAAAGTCCTTAATGAACCTCCTATAAAAACCGGCATGACCAAGGAAACTTCTTATACCTTTTATGTCCTTGGGGCATGGCATCTTTTCAATAGCGTCAACTTTAGCTTTATCAACTTCAATACCTCTCTCGGAGATCTTGTGCCCCAAGACAATGCCTTCATTAACCATAAAGTGGCACTTTTCCCAATTCAAGACGAGACTAGTGTCTTCGCATCTCTGCAAAACTCGATCAAGGTTGCTCAAGCAATCATCAAAGGAGGATCCATAAACGGAGAAATCATCCATGAATACCTCACAAATCTTTTCACAAAAGTCAGAGAATATAGCCATCATGCATCTTTGAAAGGTAGCATGTGCATTACATAAACCAAAAGGCATACGTCTATAAGCAAAAGTACCGAAAGGGCAAGTAAAAGTAGTTTTTGATTGATCTTCCGCTGACACAGGTATTTGAGAGAAACCAGAATAACCATCTAGAAAGCAGAAATGTGTATGTTTGGATAGTCTTTCTAGCATTTGATCAATAAAAGGTAAAGGGTAATGATCTTTCTTAGTAGCTTTATTTAATTTACGGAAATCAATTACCATCCTATAACCTGTAATAATTCTTTGCGGAATCAATTCATCTTTATCATTAGGAACAATAGTAATACCTCCCTTTTTAGGGACACAATGGATAGGGCTTACCCATTCACTATCAGCAACGGGATAAATTATACCCGCCTCAAGGAGCTTTAGTATCTCATTTCTTACCACTTCTTTCATCTTAGGATTTAATCTTCATTGAGGATCTCTGACTGGTTTGGCATCTTTTTCCACTTTAATTTTGTGTTGGCATAAAGTAGGACTAATGCCCTTAAGATCATCCAGAGTATATCCAATAGCAGCACGGTGCTTCTTCAGAGTTTTCAATAATCTTTCCTCTTCCTGCTCTGAAAGGTTAGCACTAATAATAACAGGATATATCTTCTTTTCATCAAGATAAGCATATTTAAGATTATCAGGTAATGGTTTAAGCTCAAACACGGGATCACCCTTGGGTGGAGGAGGATCCCCTAGGATTTCAACAGGTAAGTTGTGTTTCAAGATAGGAACCTGCTGAAGGAATACTTCATCTATGTCCCTTGTTTCATTCATAAACATATCATTTCCATGGTCTAGCAAATATTGTTCTAACAGATCAGTAGGAGGTACGGCAATAGAAGCAAGACCAATTATTTCATCTTTACTAGGTAATTCTTTATCACGGGGTTGTCTACGAAATTTAGCAAAATTAAACTCATGAGTCATATCGTCCAAGCAAATCGTAACAACATCCTTTTCGCAATCAATCTTAGCATTAACAATGTTCAAGAAGGGTCTACCAAATATAATGGGACAAAAGTTATCTTGTGGGGAACCTAGAACAAGAAAATCAGCAGGATATTTACACTTCCCACAGAAGACTTCAACATCTCTAACAATCCCAACTGGCTTAATGGTGTCCCTATTGGCAAGCTTAATAGTAACATCAGTATCTTCCAACTCAGCGGGTGTAATATCGTGCATAATTTTTTTTATATAAGTCATAGGGTATTGCACTAGCACTAACACCCATATCACATAAGCCATGATAACAATGATCTCCTATTTTAACAGAAATAACAGGCATGCCTACAACGGGTCTATGTATCTTAGCATCTGGTTTTGCAATATTAGCAGCTTCATCACAGAAATAAATAACATGCCCATCTATATCATCATCCAAGAGATCTTTAACCATAGCAATACTAGGTTCAACTTTAATTTGCTTAGGAGGTGTATAAGTTCTAGTATTACTCTTACAAACAACAGTTGAAAGCATGATCCTTCATTCTAACAGGAAAAGGTGGTTTCTCAACATAAGTAGTAGGAACAATAGGATCATTATAAGTAATAGTCTTTTCTTCAACTATAATAGGTGCAACTACTTTTACTTCAATGGGAGGATTATATTTAAACCACTTCTCCTTAGGGACATCAACATGAGCAGCAAAAGATTCACAGAAAGAAGCTACTATCTCAGAGTCAAGTCCATATTTAGCGCTAAATCCACGAAAGCATCGGTATCCATAAAAGATTTAACACAATCAAACTTAGGTGTCATACCTGACTGCTTACCATCGTCGGAACCCCAATCTTCAGAGTTGCATTTAATTCTTTCCAATAAGTGCCATTTGAATTCAATAGTCTTCAGCATATAAGAACCAGCACAGGAAGTATCGAGCATGTTGTGATCATTGAGAGAAAGATGGGCATAAAATTTTTGAATAATCATTTCTCTGGAGAGCTCATGATTGGTGCATGAATATAACATTGACTTAAGCCCCCCCCCCCAATCTTGAGCGATGCTTTATCCTTCGTGAGGCCGGAAATTATATATGTAATTACGACCACGATGAACAAGATGTATATGATAGAACTTCTGGTGAAATTCCAACTTCAATCGTTTATAATTCCAGGATCCCGTATCATCACATAGCCTATACCATGTCAATGCATCTCCCTTCAAAGATAAAGGGAAGACCTTCCTTTTGACAACATCATCGGGAATACCTGCAAGCTTAAATAATCCACAAACTTCATCCACAAAGATAAGGTGTAAATCGGGATGCAATGTTCCATCTCCTGCAAATGGATTAGCTAGCAGTTTCTCTATCATACCCGAAGGAATCTCAAAGTAAACATTTTTAGTAGGTTCAGTAGTTTGAGGAGCAACTCTTTGCTCTATTGGTCGGGGCGAAGATGCCCCGAAAAAGCCCCTCAAAGGATTAGTTTCCATAGTAACAAGTAACAGAAAATTTCAGCACACTATATAAATGTTTCCTTACCAAGTTCCACTCACCAAAAGCGCTACACTCCCCGGCAACGGCGCCAGAAAAGAGTCTTGATGACCCACAAGTGTAGGGGATCTATTGTAGTCCTTTCGATAAGTAAGAGTGTCGAACCCAACGAGGAGCAGAAGGAAACGATAAGCGGTTTTCAGTAAGGTTTTCTCTGCAAGCACTGAAATTGTAGGTAATAGATAGTTTTGTGATAAGATAAATTGTAATGAGTAACAAGCAATAAAAGTAAATAAGGTGCAGCAAGGTGGCCCAATCCTTTTTGTAGCAAAGGACAAGCCTGGACAATTTCTTATAATGAGAAAAGCGCTCCCGAGGACACATGGGAATTATCGTCAAGCTAGTTTCATCACGCTCATATGATTCGCGTTCGGTACTTTGATAATTTGATATGTGGGTGGACCGGTGCTTGGGTACTGCCCTTACTTGGACAAGCATCCCACTTATGATTAACCCCTATTGCAAGCATCCGCAACTACAAAAGAAGTATTAAGGTAAACCTAACCACAACATTAAACATATGGATCCAAATCAGCCCCTTACGAAGCAACGCATAAACTAGGGTTTAAGCTTCTGTCACTCTAGCAACCCATCATCTACTTATTACTTCCCAATGCCTTCCTCTAGGCCCAAATAATGGTGAAGTGTCATGTAGTCGACGTTCACATAACACCACTAGAGGAAAGACAACATACATCTCATCAAAATATCGAACGAATACCAAATTCACATGACTACTAATAGCAAGACTTCACCCATGTCCTCAGGAACAAACGTAACTACTCACAAAGCATATTCATGTTCATAATCAGAGGAGTAATAATATGCATTAAGGATCTGAACATATGATCTTCCACCAAGTAAACCAATAAGCATCAACTACAAGGAGTAATCAACACTACTAGCAACCCACAGGTACCAATTTGTGGTTTTGGATACAAGATTGGATACAAGAGATGAACTAGGGTTTGAGAGGAGATGGTGCTGGTGAAGATGTTGATGGAGATTGACCCTCTCCCGATGGGAGGATCGTTGGTGGATGGTGATGATTTCCCCCTCCCGGAGGGAAGTGTCCCTGACAGAACAGCTCTGCCGGAGCTCTAGATTGGTTCCGCCAAGGTTCCGCCTCGTGGCGGCGGAGTTTCGTCCCGTAAGCTTGCCCACGATTTTTCCAGGGTAAAAGCCTTCATATAGTAGAAGATGGACACCGGAGGGCCACCAGGGGGCCCAGGAGACAGGGGGCGCGCCCAGTAGGGGTGGGCGCGCCCCCCACCCTCCTGGCCAGGGTGTGGGCCCCTGAGGTGTTTCTTCTGCTCAATAATTCTTATTAATTCCAAAAATAAGTTTCGTGGAGTTTCAGGACTTTTGGAGCAGTGCATAATAGGTTTCCAATGTTTGCTCCTTTTCCGGCCAGAATTCCAGCTGCCGGCATTCCCACTCTTCATGGTAAACCTTATAAAATAAGAGAGAATAGCCATAAGTATTGATATATAATGTGTAATAACATCCCATAATGCAATAAATATTGATATAAAAGCATGATGCAAAATGGACGTATCAGGCTCCTCCCATGTGAAATGAATGGATTAGTCCAACTTTTGGTTATTCGGCTTCTAGTACTCTTGCTTGCTCCATAATAGAAGTGGTTCTTATCACCCTGGTGCTCCCAAGCCTTTTAGTGTCTCTCCTGAGGTTATTTGATGTATACATGTTCCGTTGATATTCCCGCCACCGCTACGAGGCAGAAACCCAGTTCTTCCTCTAGAAGGCTATTTTTAGGCAAATCTGACCTCTGGCCGGGGGAATTTGAAGCAATCATAATCACCAACCCCAGTGTGTCAAGGGGAACATCTTCATCCAAGTCTTACCCGCTATCTCCATCATCAACACCATCACCCCATTCCCATCTCATCAACTTCCATACAATTGATTGTGTTCTGATTACCGGTACCACTTGTTGGTGTTAATTGATGTATTGGTAGTTGATGTCTTGTGTTTTATTGGTGAAAGATCATTGCTTTCATATTGTTACAATTATCATTAGCATGATGAATATGTTCACAATTATGTGATATGTTGTGAGTAGTTAATTCCCTTGTGTTCTTGAGGATATAGGAGAAAGTTAGTTGTCAAGTTTCATGTATATATATATATATATATATATATATATATATATATATATATATATATATATATATATGAAACCGTAATCATGTTGTAGTCTAATTCTTTAGTGGTGTTATGCGAACATTAACTGCATAATACATCAGCTTTAAGGGCCTAAGGAGAGCATTGTGTCATAATAAGTTTAGTCTTGGAGGCCGGAGTGAGAGAAATTACGGTTTCCCAATTTGACGAGTTATGACATGAGGGGTAAGTACGGACCCTAGAGGAAGTTGTGACTATGGTTGGATGTTTACTAGAACCAATCTTAGTATTTGTGTTACTTTCTAGGAGCACAATCATTAGTATGTGTGAGTTAATGGTTTTGCATCACATTGTATTAGGTATAGCCCTATAACACTGATTAAACAATAATAATAAATGCAATTATATATGGGGTTGACAACTATGCAAATATCCTGCCATCCTCAAGAAAGTTTGATCATCATAAGTAACACAGACGGCTTGCCCTTAGAATTCTTAAGGATTGGGCCACTTGTTGCACTCCATTACTTTTTATTAATCATGTTCCACTGCTCCATTACCATCACAAAACACAATAACCTTACACCTTTTAGTACTTGCAGTAAATCCTTGCTATTTTGCCACTTACCATTTCCTTCAGCTCCTCGTGGGATCGATACTCTTACTTATCAAAAAGATATAGAATTGACCCCTACACTTGTGGGATATCACACTCATGCGAAGCCCCTCGCATGCTGGGCGATGCCAAGTCCGCCTATCAGTGTCGCTCGCCGCCGCACCGGGTTGTTTTGCTTGTGCGAGCCGGGCTTGTGCATGTTGAGTGGTCGAAGAGGGCCATTCGGCTAGGGGTCATGACGTTGGGCCATCCGGCCAGGAGTCAAAACAACAAAAGGTCGGATAGCCAGCGCTGCGTTTGTAGGACCTGGCATGCATCATGGGCTGTTTGACTTTTTTCTTAAGGTGGTTGTGTTTTCATATAAATTCAATGTTTTATGCCACACATTGGACGCCACGTGCAGTGGCCTCCGTCTCACTTTGGTTCGCGTCTCTGGCTACTCGTGAGGGCTCTTCACCCGTCCCTACCGGTGAGGTCAAACACATCCCCGAGCTCTTCCTTCTCGCACGTATGTGCATCCTACCCTATTCTCGGGGCATCAAGAAGCGTGTTATTCGTCATCAGTTGTCGCACCGTTTATGTTTGGGGTGGGTAGTCCCTTTTGGTCCATTGTTCGTGCTTGCGTTCTCTACTGTTTGATGTGTTTTTCCTTTTATCGTGGCACCGCAAGACACATTGTTTCCTTCGTTTTGGCTTTGGGTTGTGTTTATTCTAATGGTTAGTGGATCAGCCTGGCTGAGCGTCGACGTTCATGCGGCTCACCGGTTGAAAACAGGTGAGCCCTGTCGGTTTGTCATCGACAGTGGCTACTGTTTGTTCCCGTCCTACATTCGTCGTGGGCAAGCTTAGTACAGCTATGCTAGTGCAGACGTGTTGCCTCATGTCCCATCGTCTACCGCATCACATGCAGGTGTACGCTAGACAAATGTCTTGGTCGCTAAGCCGTTGAGAATTTGATGAACCACCGGAACCGAGTACTCCCACTCAGAACCACGTGAGCAGAAGGAAACCAGGCAAACCAACCAGACAATTCATGGGCCACGAAGGTGTAACATTGCTAGTCATGGTTGCTTTTACCGTGCTGGAGGCACGACGGCAAGCGGCATGCCTATGTTGGCATCAGATGGGCCCTTCACACTTGGATCTAAACATGTGGGTGTCAATGCGCGGAAGCTAGAGCCGTGGCTCCAATGCATTATGGTCTTGGTGGAGTGTACTAGGAGCGTATGCGATGGTGCATTGCTAGTGGTGGTCCGGGTGAGGTTGTTGGCTCTCTGGTGGCATATAAGGTTTGGTGGCACGGAGGGCTAGCTATCCTTGTGGCAACCTGATGATGGTTGTGGCGCTCCGGACGAAAGTCTTTCTAGACTATGTCGATGCTCTTCCACGTCGTTCCCATCTTGATGGCATCACCATGAAGATCCCGACCACCCTCCGATCGTTGAGGTCTCATCCTTTGGGTGAAAATCCATATCTAGTTTGCTAGACCAGATGTCAATGGCGTGTTTGATGCCTCCTTGGAGGCGCTATCTTGGAGGAGTGACCCAATTGGAGTGCTTGGCTTTGCCGCTATCCAGTAGGATGTTGGAGGGTTCTGGTGTGGTCCACATGCGTCACATGCTCGGTGTTGTGGCTCTAACATGTAAAGTAAGAGTATCCAAAATTGAAACGCCAGGACCAAGAAGATATGTAATGTGACTGTGACAAGCGTTTACTTAGAAGTTGCCCCCTAAGATATATCCAGGGGCTCGTAGCACCGAATCCAAGAAGATATGCAACGTGACCCTGACGAGCGATACATAAAAGTTGCCCTCTAATATATATCCAAGGGCTCCTCAGTATCGAATCCATGGTAACTCATATTTTTTCTCAAGTAAAACACATTAAATGAAGATTTTTTTGATGCAAGCCATTGGATAAGCGTATCAAAATACAGATGTAATGCATACGCTACGACTTAAGATGAAATACATCGGACAACCTTAACCTGCATTTCCATGGAAGTTCTCCTCCAAGACACAATTAGGAGTCGAGGGCATATACGCATCTTAGCATGACTAGCACTCGAGTTAAAAAAAAGCTTAATTTAACGCTTTGACGTTATCCAGTGGGATGTTAAAACGTTTGGGTGTGGCCCACAGACGAGCGTCACATGCTTAGTGGCATGGTTCTAACGTATAAATTAAGAGTATCCAAAATTGCAACGCGAGGCCATGAAGATATGCACGATGACCCCGACAAGCGTTTCCGTAAAAGTTACCCTCCAAGGTATATCCAAGGCCTCCTAGCACCGAATCCAAGGCAACTCATGATCTTTCTCGCGTAAAAAATCATTAAATGAAAGATTTTTTGAAGATACAAGCCATCGAATAAGCGTATATAAATACACATCTAATGCATATGATACGAGTTAAGATACAATGCATATAGGAGCCATAACCCGCGTTTCCATAGAAGTTACCCTCAAATAGACATTTTTTAAAAAATGCCCAATAGAGAGTTGGGTGCGGAGGGCATATATGCATTCAAGCATGATTAGCACTTGATTTTTAAAAAAAGGCTTGATTCAACTCTTCATATTCGGTGGAGATTTAGCGAGTCCCTAAACAAAAAGCTCGTTTCTTTCCCCAGATTCCTCTGGTGAAAAGGCGGCGAGGGGTTTTAAAGGGGACGCCGAAATGACGGATGAACACCACCTACATCACCACCCCCTCTGCACGTGAACGCCCCTCTTTCTCTCTCTCGTCACCGTCACATCCTCCCCTCCTCTCCCCCTACCCCCAAAACCCCAGCCGAAAAATTCCGTAGAGCGAAGAAGGCGCAAGAAGGCGACCGGAGAGTGTCAGCCAGCAGCAGCAGCAGCCAGGCGAAACAGCGCCTCTCTTGTCCCTTTCTCCCCCTTTTTAATCTCTCTCTCCTCCGGCCCCTTCCCGCAAGAAAAGCTCGGATTCTTGGGCGTTTCCCCCCATTCCCCTCCTCGATCTGAGACTTTTGTCCTCCCCAAATGGCCGCCTCCCGCTCCCACTGAACTCCACCGCCGGTACAACCTTCCCCTTCCCCGCTTCTTGGCTTCGCGCTGTCAGGGGTTCAGGGACTGCGCGCCGTGGTGCTAGCCCAATGGGTGCCGCAAGGGGAGGCGTCGCGGCGCTGCTCGTGGCCGCGCTCCTGCTCGGCGCCTTCGCCCCTCCGGCGTCCGCGGCGTCGTACCCCGCAAGTGAGCCCGGGTTCTCGCTCTCTCTCCCCCTTCCGCGTTTCTTGATTTGGTTCGGCCCTGACGAGTTTTCTTGGTTGCCGTCGCAGAGGTGGTGAGCGGCTTCCTCTCCAATGCGGCGTCGGCGGTGTTGAAGCGGCTGTGGTCGCTCAAATCGACGGTCAAGACAGGTGACTGCTGGAATCCCTCTCTTCGCCTGCGCGCTTTCCAGGTTTCTTGAATCGTGGTTTTCCTCAAACAATGTTGGTTTCTCTGTGTGGGGAGCAGCGAGTGCAGCCAAATCCATGGTCAAGTACGAGGGCGGCTACACCGTGGAGACGGTCTTCGACGGCAGCAAGCTGGGGATCGAGCCGTACGCCGTGGAGGTCACCCAGGGTGGCGAGCTGCTCGTCATGGATTCCATGAACAGCAACATCTACCGGATCGCGCTGCCGCTGTCCCGATGTGAGCCCCCTTCTCTTTTCTTTCTAGTGCTCCCTAAATTTGGAGTATCTAGTTAGTGCCTAGTGGGATTCTGCTAATCAGATGCACGCCAAGTGATTGGTCAGGGTTGGTGTTGAACTGCTGATGCTGTGGGTTGGTTGGAGTCATGAATTCTGCTCTGGCCTATCTCTTGATTGCGATGTATTTGTTAGTTAGCCGTGCGAAATTGCGACGTTTTTCATCTGTTCTTATTGCCTGGTTTGTTTCATTTGAAGAAGTAATTTGCACATGTAAAAGTGGGCAATTGGGTCTATAATTTGTAAGGTGTTCGATGCACTTGGGGTTATTTTAAAAACTTTTTTTTTGCGGGGTTCATGTTAATCTCTTCAAGTTGATGATATAATTTATTAATTTATAGCATTGGCAAGGACAAGTTGGCATGATGATATCCTGACTTAAGATGATTGTCCTATACAGCTTTACCCTGTTTTGTGATCTACCTTTTCTTTTTCTACATTTTCCATAAGGTGATGATGACATGGCTATCCATGTTCAGCAACAGATGATTTTGGGCTATATTAACCCTGGTTTCATCTTGTGGTCCTGATATGAACAAATGCAGATAGCAGACCAAAGCTTGTTGCTGGTTCACCAGAAGGAATTCCTGGTCATATTGATGGGAGGCTGCGAGAGGCGAAGATGAACCATCCAAAGGGATTTACGGTGGACGGCAGGGGTAACATATATGTGGCTGATGCTATGAACATGGCTGTTAGAAAGATCAGTGATACAGGTAAGCTAAAATGTCTTGTGGGGTATATGCACATGGTTTTGTCTGTTCCCTGAGCATCCTATGTCTGCCTTTTGGATTTCTTGGACTTTTCCTACATGTATTTAGTAACTGGCACCTGCATCCAAAATTGAATTTGGAAGGATGAAAAGTGTAAACCAATATAACAAAGCCTATGTAAATTTGCTTAGGGTGATCTCCGAAAGTCATTGTGATGACCAAAATGGAACATGTTTTTTAAAACTTCTTGAAGCTCTATACACACATCACTTCTGATTTGCAGAGCACAACTGTGAGACAAAAAAATGAGAGAATACTGCTCTTTTGAATTCAAACCAATCTATTCCCGGAACATTATAATGTTCTAAAGCTGCATATAAGAATTTAAAATGAAACATCTCTGCTTTTTAACTTGATTAAGTTGCTCTAGTTAATCTATTGCATCACAACATTGCCTGCATAACACTTCTACTTGGTACTGTTAATACGATAATGCCGTCTTGCATTGTTACTTGTGTGCCCCAAATTTACCCATTCATCTAACTTAATCAGAAGCCTGACAGTTGAATTCTTTTAACATGCATAATTATATCACCATCTTCAAATTAACTTTGTTTCTTTGCAGTAAAATTTAACCTAAATGCTCTGCCATCCCTATGCATGTTTCTTCTTGTCTAATTTATTATAAAAGAAGTACTTGATGTATTGCGTTGTGTCATTTAGGAGTTACAACTATTGCTGGTGGGAAATCAAGCAGAGGAGGGCATGTTGATGGACCAAGTGATGATGCAAAATTCTCTACTGATTTTGAAGTCCGTTACATTGCCAGTAGCTGCTCCCTTTTGGTGATTGACAGAGGAAATCAAGCTATTCGGGAGATTCAGCTCAACTTTGATGACTGTGTGTACCAGTATGAAGCTGGTTTTCCTCTAGGTATGCATTGTGCAATTTATTATATGCCCTGAATAACTTGTTGTCGACACATACTATTTCTTCCCGAGTTAGCTTTTTAACATTTGTACCGTGTAGCTAACTACATAGATTGTATTCTTACAGGAGTAGCACTGCTTCTTGCTGCTGCTTTCTTCGGCTACATGCTTGCATTGCTCCAACGCCGGGTTTTAGGGATGGTATCAACAGAAGATGTAAGTGCTTACTATTTCTTTTCTTTTTTTGTGAGGAAAAACATCATGTAACTTGACTGCCAGATTGGCAGAGTTAGCAAATAAGGCAAGGGCTACAATGGACCATGGGCCTGCTGTACCCCGGCAGGCCAGCACATGAATATGTTGCCATCAGTCTTTTGTCACTCCTGGTACTGATGTCCATCATTCATTGGCCCCAGCCAACTTCTTTACTATGCCCGCACATAGCCCACAGTTACCAGATTGTTGGATAGCTAGTACACCAGTACAGCATTCTAGTTGAAATTGCTGGGTAAAATAACTTATTATCAGGAAGTTCACAGTGCTACCTAGCGGACCAGTTAACGTAATTCGGAATGGAAACATATGTATTGAATTGCCCAGTCTTAATCAGAAGCTGCTTCCGATTAACTAGGTGGGGCATGTGAAATTTATGCATAAAGGTCCAATTTGTTTATTCTGGAAGGATAATCCAGTATGAAATATTTTCAAAACCTAACACAACTGTGTAGGTTTATGCTATCCTTCTCCTAAATTTGAAAATAGGTGTCATGTTATTTGTATTTTCTTTTTGTGCAGTAGTTGGGTTTTGACAGGGATCTTGTTGCGGTAAATTTGACCACAGCATTGGCTTGAATGTAAATTATCTTGCAGGAACTCCAGACTCCAATGAAAGCCAGCATCGCAAGCATCCCTCCATACCAGATTCAGAAGCCGCTAAAGCCTTCCCTTCGACCCCCGCTAATCCCAAACGAGGACGAATCCGAGAAACAAGAAGTCGAAGAGGGGTTCTTCACCTCACTCGGCAAGCTAATCGGAGGAGCAAACTCATCCGTTGCAGAGATCGTCGGTGCAGCATTTTCCAGGAAGAAGCGCCCAAACGTCCACCAATACCAGCAGGGCAGAGCAAGCCCCTGGCCAGTGCAAGAAAGCTACGCCATCCCGCGTGATGAGACGCCTCCGGTGGTGGACACGAGGACACCGACCCCTCGCAAGAACTACGCTTTCATGTCCAAGGAGCCGGAGAAGATCCACCACATCCGGCAGGGCCGGGCCCCATACAACGGCTGGAACAACGGAGAATCGCCTCAGCAGCAGCAACAGCAGCAACAGCAGGTGCATCACCAGCAGTACCTGCAGCACAACAGGCAGTACTCCCTGGGGCCGCAGACGTTCTACGAGCCGAGCTGCGAGGCGACGAACGAGATCGTCTTCGGGGCGGTGCAGGAGGTGGACAGCGCGCGCCGCGCCGTGGAGATCAAGCCGGTGAACCACTGCGACGCGGTGGCCTACGAGCAGAGCGGGCTGCGCTACCGCAGCGGCGGCTACATGGGCTAGACAGACAGCTAAACGCAGGCTGTTGTTCCTTTCCCAGTTACATGGTTAGATTTCGGTATTTTGCCGCCTCTGTTGTACTACCTGTAAGTCTGTGACAAGGAGAGAAATGGAGCAGCAGCTCCAGGTTGAATCGTGGATGGAAGGGAAAGCTGGGTTTTTGCTAGTAGAAGGTGGTGATCTTGGACTAATATATCACCGAGGAATATATGTTATATGTATGTAGATGAAATGTGTTTTGGTCTGTTGGTCCTGAAATTCATCGTGTGGTGGATGACTTGTCGCACCGGCCGCATGGTCGGGGCACTGTGCTGGAACATGCGCCGTCACCCATGGGCATGGCAGACAGGCGTGGTGATTTGCTGCTCATGGTCATGGGGGGTAGGGTAGGCACGGCTGGCGGTACAAGGATTCAGTGTAAAAATGTGGTGGGCGGTCAGTCACATGCTGCCACGCCGGCCCTGCTGGCTGCCCGCTGCTTATTCGTGTAAGCGCATGCGGCACTACGGACGGCGCCGGGCAAGGGGGACAAGGCAGTACGCATCGGCGCACTTCTACGGTCGTTTCTTTCCATAATTTCACACACGACCGATGCCAATGGAAAGAAGCAGAGGCACGGCCCAGCGACTAATCTCTAGGATAAACAGTGAAGCTGGCATGCACTACGTTTGGCGGTTACCGCCCAAACCCCATTCACACCTCACTCATTTACTGTCCCTTTGGTTTCACTTTTTTTTTTGCGCATACGCTTCAGTTGCACTGATGGCCTCTCCACCACCGCGCCGCCCCAACCCTTGCCCCGTCCGCGATAAGCCCCACCAGCAGTGGCGGAGCTTGAGATGAAATTATGGGGGGGCATTGGCTGAGGGGGGGGGGGGGGGGCAAACATGATTGCTTTAGGCTGATTTTAGTCGAAAATTAGACCAAATATTAAGGCATAGATGCATGTTTTCCTATGAACTGGGGGGGGGGGGGGGGGGGTTCCTATGAACTGGGGGGGGCATTGCCCAAGTTGGCCCCCAAGTAGCTCCGCCACTGCCCACCAGCACTGGCTTGACGGCTTGATGCAATGTCCGCATCACTATCAAAGACATATGACGTGTTTGGTAGGCTGCATCCGTCCCAACCAAGCCATGTCGATGCAAACTTGGCATGCTTGGTTGGCTGGGCTGCACCTGATTCGTGGGCCGCACGAACCGCAAAGCACCTCTGGGCGCGGCTGAAGGGGAACGGTCGAATCGGCCGCCTTTTCAGATCCAGGATCTAGCGAGTCATGTGTGTTCCTCACCTGCACGCCCGGTGAAGCGCGGGAGACGGACATGATATCATGAATCTCACGTGTGCCTCTCACCGCCACTTCGGTCTCACCGATGGCCGCTCCACCACCTTGTCGCCCCAATCCTTGGGGGGGGGGGGGGCATGGACCCCGTTCAGTTGGTGAGGACTCCGAAGTCCCCTTTTCCCTTTTGCCCGAGGCCGTGGTCCTCGGCAATCACGCCCATCAACCTTCGTTGCTCTTCCAACGGCGGCAGGCACGATGGTAGAATGGATGGGGCTGCAGGTGCCAGCACATCCGCGCGCCCGGAGTGGGGATTTTGACCCGCCTACGAGCGGTTTCTTCCCTTGATCCGGCACAATCCGATGCTCCTCCCGCCGCTACGTCGAATGCGGCACCGTTAGGGGCAGGGTCATCAACTGCGGGTTCCGGCACATCCACCCTTGTTGGGTCGTTGTTTCGGGTTTGCTCTGGCGTTGTACATGACTGCTCCTCCTCCGGCGGCACCGGCTCCAACGGCAGATAACACAGTAAGTACAACACACATCTATCTTTTCATATTCGATTTTTGGGCCGATTAGGTTTTTTGGGGTGGTTGTTTTGACTTGGTATGATTTGATCCAAGTGGCGAGGACTATGATCCGTTTAGTACTGCTAGTATTGCTAGGCTTACTAGGATTGCTAGGATCCGACTCAACTGATTGATAGGATTGCTACGAACATAGTATAGGTGCATGATTATGATTAGTGTAGGATTGCTTGCATAGAATGTGCATGTCTATGATCAGTATAGGACTGCTAGGACTGGTACATGTGCTTCCTATGTGTCCATGCGTATAATGTGCATGATCAATGCATTGATCAAGCCAATGCACATTGCTACGACCAGTGCATTGATCAAGGAAACGCACATTGCTATTATCAGTTCATTTGATCATACGGATGCACATTGCCATGATCAGTTCATTGATGTACATTGTAATGGTAGATAGTCCATTTTGCTATGCTACCAACCCATGTCGAGTGGGATGTCATCGGTGGTGGCGTCCTCCACCGAAAGTCTTGGAGGACGTGATCTATGGATCTCGGGGAGGAGGGAGGCAGCGGTGGCGGTGATGTCTCTACCCATGCTTGGCCGCAGGCTGTTCTACGTGTAGATCAAGAACGATGACGACCTCGCCTTCCTGTTTGTCCCGAAGGCTTTTCAGCCAGTCCCAAGGAGGTGATTCAACATTCGGCTGTCTCGTGGCGTGCCGCTCGCCGCTCGCAAGTGGTGTAACTACTGGGTGCAGGTTCAGCAGTTGGGCAACAAGGAGGTGATGGAGCAGTGCTAGAGCAACTCCTGCTGAAAGGACCTCGTGCTTGCCGGCGATATACTCGTTGTCAAGATAGACACCTTTTGCTGGAAACTCTGAATATTTTGCTGAAAACTAATGATATTTTGCTGCCTTAAAACTGTACCCTTCAAATGTAGGTATCTGTGTGATAGCTAATGTGTTGTGTTAATTGTGTGTCTTATGTGATGTTAATGTGTTATGTGCTTGCTAGTGCTAAGATCGCCATTTTTGAAAGGGATGAGCAAAACAACACATTGCACACAACCAAACAGTTGTGATTTGCATTTGTTCACTCTTAAACCACACATGCCATCCAAACATACAGTTGCTTCGTCTTGCTAATTTTCTTCAAGTACTTACGTTTTGCATGAGGTTGTCTACATCTCGCAGAAGGTTGACACAGCTGGTACACGTGTTTCCTAGTCTAGGTGTTTGTTTCTTTTCATGGAAAAAATGAATCTAGGTTGGCAAGGCATACACGGTAACTTCACTGCTAGACACGTCCAAGTTACAAACAGACACAAAATTGATCAACGGTGAAATGCAAGGGACCGAATGAAACAAATTGCACAACATGGCCCCAAAGGTTGTTTCTACTTAGCCAAGCTAAGTCGGGCCATAGATACAAGAGGACCATATTTTGATGCAAGCAACCAAACATGCACATAACGTTCCTCGTTAAAGGAACCATACCAGGATTCAGAATGTGTGCAAATGTTACACACTTCCCCTGCTCTTTTGTTGCAGATCAGTAGATGAACATTCACAAGATCAGTTCCTCTTTTTGCGCAAAAGCATCCTGCCAAACTCAAGTTCAGATACTACAATGCTTTGACCATCATCCCCTCAAACACTGATCTGATCTCTCTAAGTGCGGGGAGAAAAGTTCCATACGTTCAGTTACATGAATTCAACACATTACAGTGGAGTGCACAACCTATAGCCGTGCTCGCCCATTTCTCCTTGGCTCCGTTCTTCTGTTCTTCCTTGTTTTACATTGATCCTATTTCCGCCTGTCCTTGGCCCTTTTGAACGTTTGCTTGCCCTTGTTCTTCCACTTCTGGTTGCCTCCGGGTGTCCGGGCCACCTGAATTTCCCTTACCTTACGCATCCTGCAATTTAACGGAGAGCCATGTTCTTCAGTTTCAGGAATTCTTAAACGGAAAAGATGCATTATCTACCAACTTTAGTTATTTAAATTCAGTGTATAAATTTAGTTTTCTTCTTTTCAGAGACTCGAGAACTTCTGATATGCTACAGGTTGAATCTATCCCCTCAAACTTCAAAAGCAGATGGTGATTCATTTGCTCGAATGCTGCGTCACAACCCAGCTCCAAACCAATTAAAGGCTCTAGTCTATTTTACAGTATGGTTCTGTTGTTGTATAACAACCGATGAACTCTTCGATCTGGAGGGCCATATGCAATTAATACACAAAAACTTTTACTGGCAGGTGACAACAAGACTCCAGTATCACTGCATGTGGATAGAAAAGGATGATGGGCTTACCTGTAGTTCTTGAGTTTTTGGTCAGATAACAGCTCATCAACCAAGGTCTGCTTCCGTTCATGCTTTGTCAACCTACTTGAGTAGAACTCAGATGCAGGCTCAATAACCGTTCCAACCTAAAACCATCATCAAAATATTCAGCACATTAACTACTGATGAGCATTCACAAATTTTCAATGGTATGGTATCCAAAATATCTAATAAAGCTCGCGATACGACCACTTACTTGGAAATACTTCGGAAGAGCCTTGGATTTACCAGACCTCTTGAAATGCCTTTTAGGGTCCATTACATGCCTCAGCTGCAAAACATATGTCGAGCATATTGTGCTTAAGCCACCAAAACATTAAAACTCAAGAATAAGTAGATGGCCCTGTCTAACATTGTGATTCAACATTTACATAGTATTTCAACTCACGATGTTCAGTTCTTAAAAGTAACACAGTCCGACCAGATTGCAATACTATCCGATAAGCCTCCAAAGACGGCGCATGTTCACAAGCAAATGAGGAATGCTAAGTGTTCACTAAACCATACATGCTTGCATAATTGTTAAATTTCATTCTATTGAGAGCAGACAAAAGGAAAGCAGCAGTACTTTGTTTTAGGGGAAGCCTGGCTATCCAAAATAACACACAAGCAGATGCTCTACTTTCACTCAAGCACTACTACACACTTATAAAATGGCTGATGCTTGCCCGTCAGGAATTCAGGATCACCTTCCTAAATGCTAAATTAAACAGGCGTTTTTCTGTTTTCCCAAGTTACATAATGGAGCCCCACACTGAATTCTACTACTGACAACAGCGCCCTAAGTGTAACACCATACCTGCAAAATCTCAAGGTCTTTCTTCAACTCGGGAGTGATGCTCGGCGCCGGCATGTCGAACCTGGACAACGGCGCAACAGATCATAAGCACCCACCCATCCAAGAACCCAGTAGAATTTTTTCCAATTCAGAAGCGGGGCTCAACTCACCAGCCCTTGCCGGTGGTGTCCTTGACGTTCTTCCTCGCCATCTTGTTGACCTTCCTGGGGTCCCTCGGGGGCACGTAGAGCCCGTCCACGAGCTCGTTGCTGGGCTTCCAGAGGGACTCCTGCGCGTCAATGCTCGGTGTCGGCGCCGAGCCCTTCTTGCTGCCGCCGGCCGCCGCAAGGGATGGCAGCTGGGGCGCCCACGACAGGCCGATCGGCGCCGCCGACGACGACGACATGGCTCTCCGAGCCCTTGTAAGCTTGGATAGCTGCTCCTTCTCTTGCCCCGGCGTTGTTGGGTTACGCGGCGGCGGCAAGGGCGGGCGGTGGAGGGGAAGAGGAGGAAAATCAATGAGGCGGCGGGGTAGGAGGAAGACTGCGACGGGGGAGAGGGGAGGGGACTAGGGCTAGAGACCTCCTATTTCCCCTGCGCGCATTTTGGGCCAGCCCATATGCGGGAGACGCGACCCTTGTTTTTCTTCTTTCGTTTATTTTGTTTTTTACTTTTCAAATTTTGAGAAATGTTCACGTGCCCCAAATTCGGCAAAACAATGTTCAGGGTAAAAAAAAATCCGAATTTATAAAACATTCAATAATTTTAAAATAATTTCCTAATTTTAAAAAATGTTCCTATATATAAAAAAATGTTCATCAATTTGAAAAATGTTCTTTAATTTCAAACAATCTTCACAAATTTGAAAAATATTCTCGTATTTCCAAAATTTTCAAGAATTCGACAATGTTCCAAATATCAAAGACATTTTCATGGATGCAAAACTATTTCGAATTTGAAAAAAAAAACTCCTGATATTTCTAAAAATATTTGTGAATTTGATTTTTTTTCTATTTCAAAATATATTCACAAATTTGCAAATTATTCTTGAATTTTAATAAATTTTCATGGATTTAAAAAATGTCATAATCTTTAAAAGTTCAAATTTTCAAAACAAAATGTTCTGAGTTTAAAAAAACTTCATGAATTTGAAAAGTATTCCGGAATTTAAAAAATTGAAAATTGTCTGTTTTTTTTAAAAAAAGTCGTGAATTCAAAAAGTTGTTCCAAAATTGAAAAGAAATGTTTGTGAATTCTATTTCCCCCTATATTTAAAAAATGTTATTCGATCCAAAAAATGTCCACAAATTCAGAAACAATCCTCCCAAATTTCAGGAAATGCTCTTGGGTTAAAAAAATGTTCAGGGATTTGAATAATATTCTCGGGTTTCAAAACTTGCTCATAAATTTGAACTTTCCCTGTATTTCAAAAAAGCTTCAAGGATATGAAAATTATTCCTGAATTTGAAAAATTATGTGTGACTTTCAAAGAGTTCACGAATTTTACATACATGCATGGATTTGTAAAAGTGTCATGAGTTCAAAAAAGGTTCATTTTGAAAAATAATAATCACATATGTGAAGAAAGAAAACGCATAAAGGGCAAAGGGAAAATCAGAAGAAAAAAATAAAAGAAAATGTATTGGGAGAAAAAATGGAATGGGCCAGCCCATAGAGAGGATGGGGCTGCGCATGAGAGTGTCGCTATCCGAAGACCTACATGTGAAATAGGAAGCTCTCTAGGGCTATAGGAGGAGATCCGCAAACATGGAGTTATTGGGACGTGGCTTGTCTCTAGAATCTTGCAGGAACCAACATCCTTGAATGTAAGAATTGTGAAGGCATTTTATTTTTCGGAGCCATATATCTTGGAGGTCGAGCTTGGATCACATCCTTCTCAAATTTGGCGTGCTATTCTTAATGGAAGGGAGGTTTTGAAAATGAGCTTAATGCGCGGAATTGGTGATGGACGCACTACTGGAATTTGGGTACAAAATTGGCCCCCTCAGGACACCATGATGCAGCCATTGATGGCCTTAGTACTGGATCCCCTGGGCTAGTATATGAAATAATTGGCGAGATGAGTGCATCATGGAGTGAGACAGCAATTCACCAGGTTATGCTGCCTATGGATGCTGACAAATTCCTTTCTATTTTGTTGTGTACTTCCTGGGTTCTGAACTTTTGGGTATGGCAATTTGAAAAAAAGGTTTCCTTTCTGTGTATTCAACATATGGAATGCTTGTTGCAACAAAGGCTCGCCATGAGAATGGTTAGATGAGAATGTAGGATTATCAACTGTTGTGAACGAGAAAATGGTTGGACTTGTCTCTAGAAAATCCAAGTTCGTCAAAGCTCAAGGTTTTTTTATGGCATTTGGCTCACTAGTCTATCCCTATGACTGATGTGCCACAACACCAACATATGGCCACAAGCAGTGCGTGTAAGATGTGTGGAATGGAAGATTCTTGGAGACACTCACTCTTATCTTGCTTGATGTCTAGATGCGTTTGGGCTCTTCCAAACGATGAGATGGTTGAACACATGAGCAGGAACATCGAACCAGATGCAAAAATGGATATTCTCTATGTATGAATTGTTATCACATGTGGAGTTTACACTCATGGTGGTTAGCTTGTGGGCTATTTGGTCAGTGAGGAGGAAGGAATTAGGATGTTTTCCAAAGCCTGTCTGCAACACATTATTTTATCAAGAGCTTTATTGAAGAAACTAAAATTATCAAGAAAACTCATGATCCCTCAAATCTCGTAGGGACTCCGGTGCAAAGAAGATGGGTGGCGCCTCAAGTGGGTTTTGTAAAGGCGATTTCTGTTGCAGCTTTTTTACGGAATGGAGAGGTAGTAGCCTAAGCAGCGATATGTAGAGATGCCGACGACATCTATCTTATGAGCTTCGACATTTGTGTATAAATGCATATTTGACCTAGTGTTGGCCTAAGCAATTGGATGTCGAGAAGGCCTCTGCCTGACAACAGATTTGGCGTAGCACAAGATTCACATTACCTTGGATTGCCAAGTTATAATTGCTAATATTAGCAACACGGGCATGAGCTTTCATTCATGCAGCCATCATGTTGTAAAACCCGGTCCCGTGATCTATCTCCAACATCTCCAGCAGTGTAATCTTGGTTGCGCAGTAGAAAATTTTAATTTGCGTCAGTGTAGCGTTATGCGTGCCCTAACAAACAGCCAGGATCCCTGCTTCATCATACACTCCCAACTGTCAAAGCACGCTACCTGAAAAACAAATAAATTAGAGACAACAGGGCGGAAGCAGATCTCTTGCGTCGAATTCGATGCAGCATGCATGTCACGGTAAAAGGCCACATGACTAAAGTTTTTTTTCCTGTATGAACCCTAGCTAGAGCAAGCCATCTCACACTTCTTGATTGTAGGGTCATCATCATCATAAATCCAAAGGTCGTCAAACACCTCATCGTTCAAATCCAGTTGGTCAAATATTCACCAAGATCGGTTTTAGAGATAGTGGCAGAGCTACACCCCAGGCGAGGAGGTCCAGGCCCAGGTCGTGGCACAGAAAGCCTTCATGTACTATAGCATTTTTTTGCACTGTTTCACATTGTAGATCACTGTAGCACTAGGATAGGCCCGAGACCAAGTGCTAGCCTGGCTCCGCCTCTATTTAGCGGTAATCCTCACGCCGCCCCTTGTCGCTAACTGGGCATCAGCAGGGGGTGACACCAAAGCAGGGGACGAGGGGGAGTCGAACGGTAGGCGCTTGATGCAGAAGCCTAGCCCCGTGGAGAAACCGTGGACAAAGATTCAGTGGCGGTCGAACCGCTGGAGAGGACATGAAACCCTAGCCGCGAGCAAGGGGACTCGTTTGTCACTATTGTTTTCTAGGCTGGTTCTTACTTTGATGTGATGTAGGTCTGCTCCTCCAAAATCAACATTTTATTATATATATATATATATATATATATATATATATATATATGCAATATCTTTTGAACTTGACAGTGGTTAGTACCATTTTAATATTTGCCCCTCTTTTGGGCCTGGGGTGGCCCGGCCTATGGACCAGCCCTCAACAGCATTGCATACAACTGCACATAACATATTGGAAGAAATTGATCTGTTGAACTCGGCAACGGCGATGACACGTCGGGGAACCACCTTGTATTTCCAACACTATGCCGACATGCATCCTGAGTGCTTAGCTCTCTCTCTCTCTCTCTCTCTCTCTGTGTGTGTGTGTCTTGAAACCCTAATCGCGAGCATAGGGGACTCATTTTTCACTATTGTTTTTGGATCGGTTCTTACTTTGATGTGATGCAAGTATGCTCCTCCAAAATTAACATTTTATTACATACATATATGCAATAATCTTTTGAACTTGATAGTGGATAGTACCATGTTTAACATTTGCCCCCCCCCCCCCCCCGTTGGGGCCCTGGGTGGCCCAACCTATGAAAGAACCCTGAGCAGCATTGCATATAACATATCGAAAGGAATTGACCTGTCGAACTCAGCAAAGACGACGACACACCGGGGAACCACCTTGTATCTCCAACACTACGCCGACCGGCGTCCAGGGTGCTTTTATTTTTGCTCGACCGACATAGTTGTCTGGTTGCTTTCGAGTGACTTCTTATGCATACTATTAGAATGCCCGTGTGTTGCTACGGGCTATTCATCATGTTATCTTCAACATTCGGGTCCAACACAAAAATCCCATCCCACGATGCATCTTCCCCCTTTCTGTTGGAACCTCTCCTCCCCGCTCGGTTTCTCGTTGTAGCGGGACATTTCTTGCTGGAGCCACTTCCTTTAAAACCAGATGACGTCCACCTCATCCTCGTCGTGCATTACTACAGGGGTGAGATTTTTCATGTTTATAATATAATAGAGTGGGTTAACCTAACACATACTATTGACACAAAACAACAAGTAACTATAGAAATGCACACTGATGTCGGACGCGAGTGGAAATGTGAACATATTCCTAGTCATCAATATGCTCTACCTCCAGCCCACGTACCATTCATTGCTACAAGGGATAATTGCCGTTCTTCTCTTTCTTGTCCTTACCTGCATCTTCTAATTCTAGCCTCTTCGCCAACAAGCAGCACGTCAATATTAGTGTGTTTGTCATCAACGCCTCATCTTCTTCTTTCTCATTTCTTGCCAACTTTAGTTCTCATTCCTAATTGTTTTCTAGAATATTATTTCTCCAACACCGTAGACCACTTGGTGGCTTTAGTTCTTTTTCCTTCTTATGCTTGGAACACACCTCTTTTCTACAATAGCATGCACCACCTGATCAATGTTGTGTCATGTTGTCCTCACCCGTGAACATTTCGACAACCGTCGGCGTGTGTACATCCTGTAGAGCATAGTCGTCATCCATCATGGGGAACACTAGATCGCGCATGTCACGAGCTCATCGTGGTCGTTGTCCATGTTGGCAAGCAGTGCTCGGTTATGTCGCTGAGAGCCCGTCGATCATACGCCCATAAGAAAAAATATATATGTTATTTTTGTTGTATTAGGAAACTTGTGATTGCCAATTAATAGTAGAGATAATAATAAATGGCATAGCGTGCCGGAGTAGTATTTGTTGTGTGGGAATATCTGATTTGTTTTTCGAAGGTTATTAAGAAATATCTTATGTCTATCTTTTAGGAATGTGATCTCACATATATGATGCGATTTCTGAATTCTTAATTACCTGTTATTTATGTAATTGAATTGAATCAGACCTGTCAAGGCAAGCATGAAACAAGATCCCCTTAATGGGATTTGGTTTTTTAACGGGAGGGAGAAAAACCAGCGGAAGGGGTGGTGAGACATGGGACGAAATAAAACCGGATGGAAAAAGACCGTACCAGGCTACCAAATCCTCCAGTAGGAGTAGAGATTAATAAGAAATATCTTATGTCTATCTTTTAGGAAGGCGATCTCACATATATGATGCGATTTCTGAATTCTTAATTACCTGTTATTTATGTAATTGTATTGAGGCAAGCACGAAACAAGATCCCCTTAATGGGATTTGGTTTTTTAATGGGAGGGAGAAAAACCAGCGGAAGGGATGGTGAGAGATGAGACGAAATAAAACCGGACAAAAAAAAGACCGTACCAGGCTACCAACTCCTCCATTAGAAGTAGAGATTTATGTAATTGAATTGAATCAGCACCTGCCAAGGCAAGCATGGAACAAGATCCCCTTAATGGGATTTGGTTTTTTAACGGGAGGGAGAAAAACCAGCGGAAGGGGTGGTGAGACATGGGACGAAATAAAACCGGACGAAAAAAGACCGTACCAGGCTACCAACTCCTCCAGTAGGAGTAGAGATTAATAAGAAATATCATGTGTCTATCTTTTAGGAAGGCGATCTCACATATATGATGCGATTTCTGAATTCTTAATTACCTATTATTTATGTAATTGTATTGAATCAGCACCTGCCAAGGCAAGCACGAAACAAGATCCCCTTAATGGGATTTGGTTTTTTAACGGAAGGGAGAAAAACCAGCGGAAGGGATGGTGAGAGATGATACAAAATAAAACCGGACAAAAAAAGACCGTACCAGGCTACCAACTTCTCCATTAGAAGTAGAGATGTATATGGTTCCCAATTAATTTAGTTCTTGTTTCGATGAAAATAGATTTCCACAAATGAATATTCTTATCCAAACAAATATACTCCTACTATTTCTGACTCGTAGTAACTAGGTCAATCGGTCTCTTCCAGAGATGATCGGATCGCAATTACACCACTCCAGATAAGCACACCATAAATATTCAACGATAGTAGTACATGCGTGAGATTTGGTAAGATCCATTTTTTTTAAGGAATCATTTTTTTTTTCTTGAGGAATCTTTACAAGCGAACGAATCAGCAATGCAGAGTTTGCCGATCAACCAGCTTCCAACCCGCACCACACGGACTCGTATGTCCCGGAGACACACGCGCGCTATTTATATCCATCAGTCCTCGAAATTTTTTCCATCGACCCAGATGTCGTGAGTTGTGACGACTCGCTTATGCATGCTCGTGGACAATTCCTCCAGCTTCGCTAGCCGTCAATCATGGTAGGGATGCCGATCGTCGACGTGCCCGAGACGCCGGTGGCGGCGGCGGCGCCGCGCGTGCCCGTGCCCCCGGCACGGCCGTTCCTCCACATCCTCCGCGCCCACCTGAAGGAGACCTTCTTCCCCGAGGACCCGTTCCGAGCGGTGGCGCGTGAGGACGGGCACGGCCGGCGCGCCATGGTCGCGCTCCGCTACCTGTTCCCGTGCCTGGAGTGGCTGCCGTGCTACACCCTCCGCGCGCTCCGGTCCGACCTCATCGCCGGTGTCACCGTGGCCAGCCTCGCCGTCCCCCAGGGCATCAGCTACGCCAAGCTCGCCGATCTCCCGCCCATCATGGGACTATGTAAGTATACATACATGATGTACCCAGGCCGCCGGTATGCGTGCACGCGCGTGCGGTGCGACATTATTGCCGAATTAACCCCACGTACGTTGTACAGACTCTAGCTTCGTGCCGGCGCTGGTATACGCGGTGATGGGAAGCTCCAGGGACCTGGCGGTGGGGACGACGGCGGTGGGGTCGCTGCTGTTCCCTGCGTTGCTGGGGAAGGAGGCGCCGCCGGCGGAGAACCCGGAGCTGTACATGCACCTGGCCTTCACGGCCACCTTCTTCGCCGGCGTGTTCCAGGCCGGCCTGGGCATCCTCAGGTTGGGCTTCGTGGTGGACTTTTTGTCCCAGGCCGCCATCGTCGGGTTCATGGGCGGCGCCGCCACGGTGGTGTGCCTGCAGCAGCTCAAGGGCCTCCTTGGCCTCCAGCACTTCACCAGGGCCACGGACGTCATCGCCGTAATGCGGGCGGTCTTCTCGCAGACCCACCACGTCAGTCAGCCACACTGTCCTCCTTAAATAGTGTACTTCTACTTGTATTTGGTCTGACAAGGTTGTTTGTGTCGCGTGCCATATCTCATATGTGTGCGATTGCAGTGGCGATGGGAGAGCTTGGTTCTCGGGTGTTGCTGTCTCATTTTTCTGCTCATGACTCGCTTCTTCGTAAGCTCCTTTCTTAGTTCTCCTCTCTTTTAATACAGTTATAATCGCCTCTTGAGAACAGTAGGAAACTAGGTTGTTGATATTTGTTTCGACAACAGAGCAAGAGGCGACCCAGGCTCTTCTGGGTGTCGGCTGCGGCACCGTTGGCGTCACTCATCGTTGGAAGCGTCCTCGTGTACCTCATCCATGGCCAAAACCATGGCATCCAAGTGGTAAACTCACGCAGCAAACGCACATTGTTAATTTACTCCTTCCGTTCCGAAATACTATAAGGTACCAATTCTGTAATTTTATTGCACATCCAGATTGGTAACCTCAAGAAGGGCATAAACCCGTCGTCCGCCAAGAGCTTGATCTTGTCGCCGCCGCACATGATGGTCGCTCTCAAGACCGGCATCATCACCGGCCTCATCGGCCTCGCCGTAAGCCTCCTCCTGTGTCCTGACTTCAGTTCTTGCTACTTGATCTCATCACAACTGGTCTGTGACATTTGTGTGCGCATGTTCATATAAATATAGGAAGGGATCGCCGTGGGGAGGAGCTTCGCCATGTCCAAGAACTACCACGTGGACAACAACAAGGAGATGGTAGCCTTCGGGCTGGCGAACATCGTGGGGTCCTGCACCTCGTGCTACCTCACCACCGGCCCCTTCTCGCGCTCCGCCGTGAACGTCAACGCCGGCTGCAAGACCGCCATGTCCAACGCGGTGATGGCGGTGGCGGTGGCCGTGACGCTCCTCTTCCTGACGCCGCTGTTCCACTACACCCCGCTGGTGGTGCTGTCGGCCATCATCATCTCGGCGATGCTGGGCGTCTTTGACTTCCCCGCCGCCGTTCGCCTGTGGAAGGTGGACAAGCTCGACTTCTGCGCCTGCCTCGGCGCCTACCTCGGAGTCGTCTTGGACAACATCGGGATCGGACTCTCCATCGCGGTATGGACAACATCGGGATCGGACTCGAGTCAGAAGGAGTCAGAAGCATGGACTCGTGTTGACCTGGAAACATTGTGTGTATCTTTCAGGTCGGGATATCGGTTGTCCGGATCCTGCTGTTCGTGGCGCGGCCGAGGACGACGGCGCTCGGCAAGATGCCCAACTCGACCATGTACAGAAGGATGGACCAGTACGCCATGGCGGAGAGCGTGCCCGGAGTGCTGGTGCTGCAGGTCGACGCGCCCATCTTCTTCGCCAACGCGAGCTACCTGCGAGAGCGGTGAGTAAAATCCAATATGATGCCTAGTATATATAAAAATATCTTGGTCTTAGTACTAATTGAACTGCAAAAATTTCTTATATTTAGTTACAGAAAATAGTATATTGTTTATATACATGTATAAATATAAAATTATTTTTAAAATATACTACTCCCTTCGTTTTAAAATAAGTGACTCAGCTTGTATTAACTTTATATTAAAGTTAGCACAAAGTTTATTTTGGGATGGAGAGAGTAAAATTTATGGATCACATGCAAAAATATTATATAACTCTGCTTTGGAAAATCTTAAATATAGTACCTAAACATATTTATAAAATGATAAAGTAATATACATATACTACCACATGATTTTTGAGGGAATTATATACTACTATATGACAGTACTATAAGAACGTGAGTGTAACTATCATCGGATGATAGGATCTACTATGGAACTCTACTATGGCAATAGTGACATCTGGTTGTGTTTAGGATCTCGCGGTGGATCAACGAGGAGGAAGAGCGGATCAAGGCCACGGGTGAGCAGAGCCTACAGTGTGTCGTCCTGGACATGGGTGGTGAGTTGTTCTAGCACTCACGAGTTTTAAATAATACTATGTTCTTTCTTTTGCATCTCAAATAGAAAAATATTTTTAGATGGTGAACGGATAAAGAAATAGGAGAAATGCACCTTGTTTTATTAGTTAAAATATTAAAAAAAGAAAATAAAAAAGATATAGGTATAGATATAACATGCACCTTCCTGAAAACACAAAACCTTTTCGTTTCTGAGAACCGCTCCACGGTTTTTCTTTCTATGCAGCCGTCGCTGGCATTGACACAAGCGGAACGAAGCTCATAGAGGATCTCAGCAAGAGCTTGCACATGAAGAATATTCAGGTACACAGTAAATATAAACATGTACAACTCAGACCTTTTATTTAAAACATATACAACTCAGACCTTGTGCAACTCAATTTGATGAGAGGTATTTCCGGGTATCTGCGTGTGTGCGTGTTTTGTTTTGCTCGAACCAATTGCCGGGATGACTGACTGCATCGGGTGGTGCAGATTGCGCTGGCAAACCCAGGGAGTGAAGTTATGAAGAAACTGGACATGTCCAAGGTGCTCATGCGCATCGACGACGAGTGGATCTTTCAGAAGGTGGGTGACGCATGCGACTACGCGCTGCTCAACTGTAAGATAGCAACTGTTCAACACAACATTGTGTGAAACTATTTTTGCCATGGAGTGTTTTGTCACGGAGATGCACTTGTGTAAAAACAACACCACATGTGATGGAGTAAAGTATGTTTCAAATCTTGAACTAGAAGCATCCACGCGTCTTGTCGAACCTTTTTTGTTTCTAGCGTTTCTCCTTTGCTTCTATATTCATGGATCAAGTGGCCAATTAAGGAGGCTCGAAAAGGTTTAGGATACATCTTATAAAGACATACCAAATAACTATTAATAAGACTAAGGAGTGATTCAATTTGGAAACTCTTAACCATCTAGTAGAACTCCATATGAATCACCAAAGGTATTTTTGAATGAGAAAAGTATACTTTTCGTCTCTTAATTCTTGGCAGAGTCTAAATTTGGTCCCTCAACTTCAAAACCAGACAATTTGCACTATTAACTACTGAAATCGGACAAGATCCATCCCCATTCACGGTTTTGACCGCCCCGGTTTTGACCGTGTTAACTGGAATTCATGTACTTTTTCCAAGTCCGTGCAATGATTTCAAATTCTGATAATTTTTTTTCAAATATGTGAACTCTAAAAAAAATTTGGTGTACTCTTTTTAAATCCACTTACTTTTTCCAAGTTCACATACTTTTTCAAATCTGCATACTTTTTAAAAGTACATGTAGTTTTTTCAAATTCATGATTTTTTTAATGGACATACTTTTTCATGTCCGTTCTTGGAAAGAGTTCATGAATTTGAAAAAAACTTATGCGAACTTGAAGAAAGTACGCTGATTTTGAACATTTTTACGCAAATTAGAAAAAAATGCCAACTTGAAATAAGTACGTGAGTTTCAGACAAAGTTCATCGATTGGAAAGGGAACACGGATTTGAAAAAAAAATACGTGAACTTTAAAAATTACATGGATTTGAAAAGAGTATATGAATTTCAAAAGGTTAGCAAATATGAAAAAATACGTGAGTTTGAGTCAGCACAGGTCAAAACCGGGGTGAGTCAGCCCCAAAACCGGTCAAAACCGAGACCAAGGATGAACCATTTCCGGTTACGGTAGTTGGGTGCAAATTGTCCGGTTTTAGAGTTGAGGGTCCAAATCTAGACTCCACCAAAAGTTCGGGAACGAAAAGTATACTTTTCTCTTTTTGAATTGGCCATCATGTGGCTGTTCTTGGTACTGGACCGTCTAGTTGTGATGACATGGCTTCAAAGAATACTAAACTAGATTTACATATTTACCGAGTAAGATGACATCAGACGGTTTGCCTGAACTTAAAGTCCACTTTGTGCATGATTGTTTGATGTTAATGTATACATATGTATTTTTTTTGAAACCATCAACATAACTGAATAGTCCCCCTCGTCACGCAAAAAAATATATGCAAGCTGAGTAATAGAAAACCAGCAAAATGCAAATTTACTTGTGTGAGTTGTTGTTACGTCAAAAGATCTAGCCGCTATGTATGCACATCAAGACGTGCTCTCTAATGGGTGTTAGTTAGAGCCTCAACTTTTAGGAGAAGGTTGTAAGAGAGAGTGCAAGACGGACTTTGAAACTTTAAGATATATAGGAAAATGATTATGTACTCCCGCTCCTCATATACGGCATAAATGAATTTATTATACCTATTGATCATTTTTACTATACTTCATTAACCATTATTAGACACGCCAAAATGATTTTCATGATTTTTTTACATTTGAGACCACATTTTTTTTATTTACAAGTAACTATGCTTTTTACGTAAAAATGCCATACTGCATAAACTAAGGGCTTGAACGATACCATTTTCCACGAAAATTCTATTTAGGTATATTAGAATAATTAATAGGGTATGTTGATAATTATAAACATGTCCAATATGTTTGTTTAAGAGTATATTTGAGTGTGGGAGTATATACTCTGAGGAGTATAGAAAATTAGCCATATATATAAGTTATTCTACAACCACACAAACTCGTTGTGGCAGTAGTTGAACTGCACCATGTGCTCATTTTGAACTTATGCACACTTTGTCAAAATGGTATTGTGATATACCATTGGAAAGTTGTGGGCATGACGATCAGAACTGAAAGAATCGATATGGTTGACTAGAGGGGGGGGGGGGTGGTGGTGGTGGTGGTGAATAGGCAACTAGCAATTTTTAGCTTTTCTTGACCAAATTAAACTTAGCATCAAAGTAGGTTGTCTAGATGTGCAACTAGGTGAGAAACCTAATATATGATACAACAACAAGAAGCACACAAGCGAGTAAGGGATACCACACTATAAAAGCTTGCACAAGTAAAGATAAGAGATAACCAAGAGTGGAGCCGGTGGAGACGAGGATGGGTTACCGAAGTTCCTTCCCCTTTAGAGGAAGTACGTCTTCGTTGGAGCGGTGTGGAGGCACAATGCTCCCCAAGAAGCCACTAGGGCCACCGTATTCTCCTCACGCCCTCACACAATGCGAGATGTCGCGATTTCACTATTGGTGCCCTTGAAGGCGGCGACCAAACCTTTACAAACAAGGTTGGGGATATCTCCACAACTTAATTGGAGGCTCCCAACGACACCACGAAGTTTCACCACAATGGAATATGGCTCCGAGGTGACCTCAACCGTTTAGGGTGCTCAAACACCCAAGAGTAACAAGATCCGCAAGGGATTAGTGTGTGGGGGGGGGGGGAGTCAAATTTTTCTTGGTGGAAGTGTAGATCGGGGCCTTCTCAACCAATCCCTAGAAAATCAACAAGTTTGATTGGCTAGGGAGAGAGATCGGGCGAAAATGGAGGTTTGAGCAACAATGGAGCTTGGGGAGGGAAGAGGTGATCTTCTAGAGGAAGAAGACCCCCTTTATATAGTGGGGAAAAGATCCAACCGTTACCCCCTCTCTCAGCCCGTGCGGCGCGGTACTACCACACAGGGCCACGGTACTACCGCTGCAAAGTGCGGTACTACCGCTTGCGTAGTAGTGGCCAGAGGAGAGCCTGTTGCACAGGGCAACAAGCGGTAGAACCGCTGGAGAGGTACTACCGTGCGCCCCTACGGTACTACCGTAAGGCAGGGCTCTACTGGTGCTAGAATTGCACGGAAGTAAAAAATTACTTCTGTGACTACTTCCGCTGAGGCTGGAGTGGTGCAAAAATCCGGCACGATACTACCGCTCACAGGGGGCAGTACTACCGCGTAGGGCGGATGTAAAAAATTACATCCGTGCCTACTTCCGCATGCTTCAGCATCAGGGCTGGAGGCAGCGGTACTACTGCTCACGGGGAGCGGTACTACCGCTGGATCTTGCGGTACTACCGCTCCCTTGAGCAGTACTACCGCAAGGCCCTGCGATACTACCGCTTACTTGAGAAGTACTACCGCACGCCACAGAGGCTTTAGCAATTGGCAGCCTTCATATCGCAGAGATATGGATAAACAGATGGAGCTCCATCGAAGCGAAAGAAAGGTGGTGCAAAGGAATAGATGTGTACGTGTTGAGTCCACCATAACCTTTCCAAAGCGGGCCCCCTCTTAATAGTATGGCTTTCCTACGACTCAAACCCACCGAAAAGAAACGTAGAGAACCGCCGTCTCTGATAGGCTCCGAGGGGCACCGAATCGTCTTGTGCCTAGACATGAGATATCTGAAATGCTCAATGCACACGATTAGTCCGCAAATGCATTGTCGCAATCACCAAAACCACTTAGTAAGAAATATGCCCTTACAATCTCCCCCTTTTTGGTGGATTGATGACAATACTGGATTTGCACAAAGAGATATATAATGAGCATAAGCAAACCCAATATCTATAAAATATAGATAGGCCCCCCTAGATGTGTGCATTCTATAGATATGCTTTGGACTGCAAAATACACACACTAGGATCGACGCTCCCCCTATCTTTACTCCTAATGGAGCAGTTGGTAGTCTCCGTTCCAGATTTTTTTTCGTCCCACCTCCCACCTTCGTCTGTTTTTTTTCGTCATTTTTTTCGTCTTGTTTTATTCCGCTCGATCTCCCACCACCCCCATTTCTTCTCCGCATGTAAAAAAACCGATGAAAAATTATACCAGGCAAATCCACCACATCCCCAAGCCCCTCTCTTCTCCCTCACCCTCACGCCGCTCACCTGCCCCTGATGTGGTCTTCTTTTGTAGCGCCGCCCCACGCCACGGCCGCCCTTGCCGGCTATAACCTCCCCGATCCTTCTCTCCATGCATTGCCGCCTAACACGCAGCCCTTCCACACAGTCTCCACCAGCACCGCGACGGGCGTAGCCTCCGCACGCGCTGCCACATCTCCTCCAGATCCACCGAACGCACCTCCCAACCTATGGCGTACCTAGATGGTCACCGCCGCCGTCGGCTCCTCCATCTCCCTCGATTCTGCTCGCAGCAAGTCAGCCGAGGCGGTGAACTCCATGCTCCTCCTCCTCCAAGACTCTTCCTGGCCATAAATCCTAAGGCGGCTACAAATTGAGGGGGTCCCTGTGAAACAGATCTTCATCGGCGAGCAACAGACCGGTGTCATCTTCCTCGCCTTTGACATAGGTTGATATCGGCAGTGCGCTTTGTCACATGAGTTCTACTTCCTCTCGATCTCCCACGCCCACCTTGAGAACATCTGGGGGCTTTTGTTGTACATGGCCATGCCTGTTCTAGGTGCACCGCACCGTGGACCAATATGAGCTCAAGCACACCCTCATCCACATTGGTGAGGGGTATGAGCTCAGGGGGGATCTCAAGGGTAGTGCAGGGCCTTCAACACCTACCATGTCATACCCAGCCAGGTAAAGAAACTTGCTGCATGTCGCAAAAAAAGTAAGCATTGGATACTTGCTTAAATTCTTGGAATTGGTGGAAGTGATATCTCTAGGGGTGCATTATATACTTCCCCAGGGAGTGAGATCACCAGGTTGAAGCTATCAGATGTGGAGATATGTTTGTCTGTCTTGGTGGATGTCAATATTTCATAGAAATAAGTAAATCAGAATCTACTAAAATTTGCTAATGTGATATGTGCTAATACAGTGACGACACCTGAAGTTTTCTTCTAAGAGGGATACCGATTTCATTCTTGGTCCTGATGATGCGGACGTATCACTGGAATGCGTCGGTGCTATACAAACGGTTTTTAATCCCTTTTCGTGATGGCATTTGGAACCATCACCTAGTGAATGACGGCGATAGGGAGTGTCCTTCCCACACGACCCAGAAACCATCGGGGATAGGGACCCTATAGTACTATTTTTCATTTGTGGTCGCATTGCCATCGCAGTCGGTATTCTGTGGTGCTACGTTTACGATGCGCGACCCATCACAAACGGTTCACTATTATAGAATGTGTATGATAAGCATACAATCACACACATTTGCTTTTCACAAACCGTATGCGGTAACTAATTAAGAAGATTAGCTAATCGTCGTACGAGTGTCGGATAGGATTACGAAATGTCAGATCATCGTAACATCGTCGTACACAACAACTATCGCACACGCTATTCTATGGTGCAATGTTTACGATGCATACTTCATCAAAAATAGTTCATGGTTGCGAATCGTGTATGATAAGGCAACTATCGCACACGCTATTCTGTGATCCAACATTTATGATGCATACTCAATCAGAAACAGTTCATGGTTGCAAATCGTGTACGATAAGGCAACTACCGCAAACAGTTAGTTTGCCAGCACCGTTTGTGATATTGTCTTACATCGCACACACTTTGCAAACGGCAACTGTGTGCACGCTTGCACACATTTCCTCTCTGTGAATCGTCTCGGATTATGGTGTATATCGCAAACGTTT